>NC_088397.1:25373190-25673190 GCF_034236695.1 Oncorhynchus nerka | reverse complement strand
TATAAAGGGCCCGGAACTTCCCCTTTTACACAATACATTGACTTGTGTAGCTACATTAAATGAATGTTATATACCTACCGATTCTTGAAGAATATAACTTATGAACGCATAATGAGCTAATGCACATTCCAGATGACAAATTTACTCCGAGTCGAACTGAATAGAAATTAAGAGCAGGCTGGCAGAGTTAACAACTTTTCTTGACGTACCGATTGATTACACACAATCACTCTCAACACTGCAGCAGAATTCCTCATTTGTTTTGGGTCGAATTCAGGCATAACAGTGACCTCCCACAGAAGTCTCCCACCTGTAAATCCGAGGACATGTTTGTGCTTATTTTGAGGGTGTGGTAGAGAAGCAACCTTCATTAGCATTGACAGTGCATTTGGAAAGTATTCAGACCCCTTGACCTTTTCCACATTTTGTTACATTACAGCCTTCTTCTAAAATTGATTCGTTTTTCCATTGCAATCTACACACAATACCCCATAATTACAAAGCGAAAACAGGTTTAAATTTATAAAAATATTAAAACAGAAATACCTTATTTACATAACTATTCAGAGCCGTTGATATGAGACTCGAAATTGAGCTCAGGTGCATCCTGTTTCCATTGAGCATCCTTGAGATGTTTCTACAACGTGATTGGAGTCCACCTGTGGTAAATTCAATTGATTGGACATGATTTGGAAAGGCACACAACTGTCTTTATAAGGTCCCACAGTTGACTATGCATGTCTGTAGAGCTCCGAGACAGGAGTGTCGACGCACAGATCTGGGGAAGGTTAAGAATACATTTCTGCAGGATTGAAGGTCCCCAAGAACACAGTGGCCTCCATCATTCTTAAATGTAAGCAGTTTGGAACCACCAAGACTCTACCTAGAGCTGGCCGCCCGGCCAAACTGAGCAATCGAGGGAGAAGGGCCTTGGTCAGGAAGTTCCTCTGTGGAGATGGGACAACCTTCCAGAAGGACAACCATCTCTGCAGCACTCCACCAATCAGGCCTTTATGGTAGAGTGACCAGACGGAAGCCGCTCCTCAGTAAAAGGCACATGACAGCCCACTTGGAGTCAGCCAAAAGTTACCTAAAGGACAGAATATGAGAAACAAGATTCTCTGGTCTGATGAAACCAAGATTGAACTATTTGGCCTGAATGCCAAGCGCCACATCTGGAGGAAACCTGGCACCATCCCTATGGTGAAGCATGGTGGTGGCAGCATCATGCTGTGGGGATGTTTTTCAGCGGCAGGGACTGTGAGACTAGTCAGGATCGAGGGAAAGATGAATGGAGCAAAGTACAGACAGATCCTTGATGAAAACCTGCTCCAAAGTGCTCAGGACCTCAAAGGTTCACTTTCCAACAGGACAACCCTATGCACACAGCCAAGAAAACGCATGAGTGGCTTCAGGACAGGTCTTTGAGTGGCACAGCCAGAGCCCGGACTTGAACACGATCGAATATCTCTGGAGAGACCTGAACATAGCTGTGCAGCGACACTCACCACCCAATCTAACAGAGCTTGAGAGGATTGGCAAAGAAGAATGGGAGACACTCTAAAATTCAGGTGTGCCAAGCTTGTAGCGTGATACCCAAGAAGACTCTAGACTGTAATCACTGCCAAAGGTTCTTCAACAAAGTTCTGAGTAAGTGTGTGAATATTTATGTAAATGTCATATTTCAGTTTTTTATTTTGAATACATTTGCAAAATTAGCACAACAAAATGGTTTAATTTGTCATTATGGGGTAGATTGATGAGGGGAAAAAAACATTTAATCCATTTTAGATTAAGGCTATAATGTAACAAAATTTGGAAAAAGGAAAGGGGTCTGAATACTTTCCGAATGCACTGTAATTAACAGACATTGACATTTCTCTCCGACAGTGGAACTGCTCTGGTGCACTGCATGAAATGCAGGTTGATGTTTATTGTCATGAATCTTGTCCTGGAGGCAGAACTGGATGATTTACCATTAGATAGGCCAGCTGCAAAGTATAAATATGCTATATTGTAAAATCTATGAAAACAAAAACAAACTTTTTAAGCTTAAGTTTAGGCATTAGGGTTAGCAGCGTGGTGAAGGTTAGGTTTAGGTTAAGGTTAGGGTTAGGTTTAAAACCAGATTGTATTATTCTGTGGCTGTGCTTGCTAGTGAACACAATGCAGAGCAGGTCAAGACTGAAAATAATTAAATAAAGGTGAAATATATATATTTTTTAAATCTTCCAAATAGAAAGTGACATTTTTTAGTTTTGTGTGGAGACAATGTAATTGTAAACAAACACTGAATATTCTCAAAACATGGTTAAAACTATAATTGTGATATCATGGATGGTCAATTCTTCAAATCCAATCCAATCAAATTGTTTTGGTCACATACACATATTTAGCAGATGTTATTGCGGGTGTAGTGAAATGCTTGTGTTCCTAGCTCCAACAGTGCAGTAGTATCTAACAATTCACAACAATACACAAATCTAAAAGTAAAATAATGGAATTAAGAAATATATCAATATTAGGACAAGCAATGTCGGAGTGGCATTGACAAAGTACAGTAGAATATAATACAGTATGTAAACTCAGACACTAACTTTCAAAGAATTCGTAAAAATCCAAATAACTTCACAGATCTTCATTGTAAAGGGTTTAAACACTGTTTCCCATGCCTGTTCAATGAACCATAAACAATTAATGAACATGCACCTGTGCAATGGTCTTTAAGGCACTAACAGCTTACAGATGGTTGGCAATTAAGGTCACAGTTATGAAAACTTAGAACACTAAGGAGGCCTTTCTACTGACTCTGAAAAACACCTCAAGAAAGATGCCCAAGGTCCCTGCTCATCTGTGTGAATGTGCCTTAGGCATGCTGCAAAGAGGCATGAGGACTGCAGATGGGGCCAGGGCAATAAATTGCAATGTCCGTACTGTGAGACGCCTAAGACAGCGCTACAGGGAGACAGGATGGACAGCTGATTGTCCTCGCAGTGGCAGATCACGTGTAACGTGACAACTGCACAGGATCAATACATCCACACATCACACCTGCAGGACAGGTACAGGATTTATCTTTTATTTTTTAAATTTATTTCACCGTTATTTAACCAGGTAGGCAAGTTGAGAACAAGTTCTCATTTACAATTGCGACCTGGCCAAGATAAAGCAAAACAGTTCGACACATACAACAACACAGAGTTACACATGAAGTAAAACAAACATACAGTCAATAATACAGTAGAAAAATAAGTCTATATAGGATGTGAGCAAATGAGGTGAGATAAGGGAGGTAAAGGCAAAAAAAGGCCATGGTGACGAAGTAAATACAATATAGCAAGTAAAACACTGGAATGGTAGATTTGCAGTGGAAGAATGTGCAAGGTAGAGATCGAAATAATGGGGTGCAAAGGAGCTAAATAAATACAGTAGGGGGAGAGGTAGTTGTTTGGGCTAAATTATAGATGGGCTATGTACATGTGCAGTAATCTGTGAGCTGCTCTGACAGCTGGTGCTTAAAGCTAGTGAGGGCGATAAGTGTTTCCAGTTTCAGAGATGTTTGTAGTTCATTCCAGTAATTTGCAGCAGAGAACTGGAAGGAGAGGCGGCCAAAGGAAGATTTGGTTTTGGGGGTGACCAGAGAGATATACCTGCTGGAGCACGTGCTACAGGTGGGTGATGCTATGGTGGCCAGCGAGCTGAGATAAGGGGGAACTTTACCTAGCAGGGTCTTGTAGATGACCTGGAGCCAGTGGGTTGGCGACGAGTATGAAGCGAGGGCGAGCCAACGAGAGCATACAGGTCACAGCGGTGGGTAGTATATGGGGCTTTGGTGACAAAACGGATGGCACCGTGATAGACTGCATCCAATTTATTGTGTAGGGTATTGGAGGCTACTTTGTAAATGACATTGCCGAAGTCGAGGATCGGTAGGATGGTCAGTTTTACAAGGGTATGTTTGGCAGCATGAGTGAAGGATGCTTTGTTGTGAAATAGGAAGCCAATTCTAGATTTAACTTTGGATTGGGGATGTTTGATGTGAGTCTGGAAGGAGAGTTTACAGTCTAACCAGACCTCTAGGTATTTGTAGTTGTCCACATATTCTAAGTCAGAACCGTCCAGAGTAGTGATGTTGGACGGGCGGGCAGCAGCAGGCAGCAATCGGTTCAAGAGCATGGATTTAGTTTTACTTGTATTTAAGAGCAATTGGAGGCCACGGAAGGAGAGTTGTATGGCATTGAAGCTCGTCTGGAGGGTTGTTAACACAGTGTCCAAAGAAGGGCCAGAAGTATACAGAATGGTGTCGTCTGCGTAGAGGTGGATCAGAGACTCACCAGCAGCAAGAGTGACATCATTGATGTATACAGAGAAGAGAGTCGGTCCAAGAATTGAACCCTGTGGCACCCCCATAGAGACTGCCAGAGGCCCGGACAACAGGCCCTCCGATTTGACACACTGAACTCTATCAGAGAAGTAGTTGGTGAACCAGGCGAGGCAATCATTTGATAAACCAAGGCTAACGATTCTGCCGATAAAGATGTGGTGATTGACAGAGTCGAAAGCCTTGTTTGGATGGCAACCACAACTGCTCGAGTTACACCAGGAACGCACAATCCCTCCATCTGTGCTCAGACTGTCCACAATCGGCTGAGAGAGGCTGGACTGAGAGCTTGTAGGCCTATTGTAAGGCAGGTTCTCACCACACATCACAGGCAACAATGTCGCCTATGGGCACAAACCCACCGTCTCTGGACCAGACAGGACTGGCAAAAGGTTATCTTCACTGAGGAGTCGCGGTTTTGCTCACCAGGGGTGTTGGTCGGATTCGAGTTTATCGTTGAAGGAATGAGCGTTACACCGAGGCCTGTACTCTAGAGCGGGATCGATTTGGAGATGGAGGGTTCCTTCATGGTCTGGGGTGGTGTGTCACAGCATCGTCGGACTGAGCTTGTTGTCATTGCAGGCAATCTCAACGCTGTGCATTACAGGGAAGACATCCTCCTCCCTCATGTGGTACCCTTCCTGCAAGCTCATCCTGACATGACCCTCCAGCATGACAATGCCACCAGTCATACTGCTCGTTCTGTGCGTGATTTCCTGCAAGACAGGAATATGTCAGTGTTCTGCCATGGCCAGCGAAGAGCCTGGATTTCAATCCCACTGAGCACTCTCAATCCCATTGAGCACGTCTGGGACCTATTGGATCGGAGGATGAGGGCTACGGCCATTCCCCCCCAAGAAATGTCAGGGAACTTGCAGGTGCCTTGGAGGAAGAGTGGGGTAACATCTCACAGCAAGAACTGGCGAATCTGGTGCAGTCCACGAGGAGGAGATGCACTGCAGTACTTAATGCAGCTGGTGGCCACACCAGATACTGAATGTTACTTTTGATTTTGACCCCCCCCCTTTGTTCAGGCACACATTATTCCATTTCTGTTAGTCACATGTCTGTGGAACTTGTTCAGTTTGTGTCTCAGTTGTTGAATCATGTTATGTTCATACAAATATTTACATATGTTAAGTTTGCTGAAAATAAATGCAGTTGACAGTGAGAGGACATTTATTTTTTTGCTGAGTTTACATATGAGATGAGTAAAGCAGCATGTAAACATTAAAATGACTAGTGTTCCATTATTAAAGTGACCAGTGATTCCATGTCTACTTATATAGAGCAGCAGCTTCTAAGGTACCAGGGTTGAGTAGCCGAATGGTAGCCGGTAATTGATGGCCATTTAACAGTCGGATTGCCTTGAGATAGAAGCTGTTTTTCCGTCGATCAGTCCCAGCTTTGATGCTCCTGTACTGACCTCGCCTTCTGGATGACAGTGTGGTGAACAGGCCGTGGCTCGTATGGTTTATGTTCTTGATGATCTTTTTGGCCTTCCTGTGTCTGGTGCTGTAGGTGTCCTGGAGGGCATGCAGTGTGCCCCCAATGATGTTTTGGGCAGACCGTACCACCCTCTAGAGAGCCCTGCAGTTGCAGGCGGTGCAGTTGCCATACCAGGCAGTGATACAGCCCGACAGGATGCTCTCAATTGTGCATCTGTAAAGGTTTCTGATGGTCTTAGGGGCCAAGCCAAATTTCTTCAGCTTCCTGAGGTCTGTGTGGGTGGACCATTTCAGATTGTCAGTGATGTGTTTGCCAAGGAATTTGAAGCATTCCACCTTCTCCATTGCGGGTCCTGTTGATGTGGATATGGGCCTGCACCCTCTGCTTTTTCAATTTGAGAGTGGTTGCATTTCTCCAGCCCCATTCCTCAGCTTTTTCCCGAAGCAGTGGCAGGGTTATTGTTATTTGTTATTGTTTAAACTGCAGATTTCCCCTTTAACACTTGAATGACTTTATTGTCTTTCAAAAATAGATAGAAATGGAGAGATTGAGAGAGTGAGGGGTGCAAGACAGAAGGCGAAAGAATGGCATTCCTCTGTCACAAAGGAGTTGAGAAAAAATGATGGTCTTGACATTTGTTCACACATAGCAAATTGAAACCTGAAATGTATGTCTGCCATCGTGCCAAAGTGAAGGCTAGCTGAAACAATTCCATTTATTTATACCACAGTGCAGTCTAAAGGTCATGTGTTTTTGAATTGGCCTCACACATCTAGATTTATGGATCGAGGCCAGTTCCCTTTAGTACTTCCTCTATCTATGACATCTATTTACGGTTCTATTTAAGGTCCAGTAAGGACTATAATTTGTGTAATTATCTGTACTGATGTACATGAGCACTGTGCAGACTGAAGAGGTCTGAGTCTTTTTCCCCATTGACTTTGTCCGAAATGGCACCCTATTCACAGAAATAGCAACCTATTCCCTATTGTGAAGGGTGCCATTTTAAACGTTGAGTAGTCAGTCAATGGGATAAAAGATGAAAGGAATAGGGTCTAATTTCCATGAACTACAGCATGTAGGGAATATGGTGTGATTTTGAACACACACAGACTGTTCTCCAAAGGTAGATCTCACAAAATATGGAAGTCCTCTAAATATAAAATACACAAATATGTACTCCATCTGACGCAACACAATGACACATGACATAGGAAATTTTAAAAAGTATGTGACCCATGGAAATAAAATTTGGCGAACAGGACCAAAAATAGTGTAATAACTATTGAATTGCCTGAAACGATTTTCACTATTTACAAGCAAACCGCAGTGACAAGTACGCTGTGACTGGTCAAAACAACGAGGCAGGTCAAAGGGTCAACATGAATTCAGACATACTGTATGCACCAGCACGGTGTTAGCTAGTGCCTCGTGGCTATGTTGTCACATTTTACAGTGACATTTGTGGCGTGATCCCGGTGACAAACTACTGACTTTGTACTTTGACAGTAGTATGCCTTCATCATTTCCCAGTCACACAAGCCCATTGCTTGGGTTTCAACTAGTTACCATATCCACAAAGCCAAAAATTGGCTATATCGTACAAATTCATGAAATATATAGCTTTTTGGTCTCAATTTAGGGTTAGGGATAAGGTTAGCAGTGTGGTTAAGGTTAGGTTTAAAATCAAATTGTAGAAATGGGTGGGGGTTTATGACATTGTGGCTGTGGTGGTAACTAGTCACGACTCATTGCTTGTCAAGGATTTTTGCTCTAATGCATATTTTTGCAGAAGATGTGAATTTCAAAGTTATCAATCTGTGTCAGCGGAACTGATTAATTGAGACGGTTGAATGTATACATACATACTGTATATGTTATCGTAGCTCACACATTATCTGACAACCAACGCCATGCATGTTTTCAGACTCATATTATAACCTTCGGATGTGTGTTATCTAAGAGGGTGCTCAGACAGTCTGTCCTTGTACCATTTGGGTGATAATATCTTAAATCTCTGCATATGCCACAGTGGCTGAATGCATTCCAGACATGGCACATCTCCTGTATATCTGATGTGGCTCTATTCTGATGCATTGTCTGTCATCGTTTCCATGACATAGACTATGTAATAATGCATAATGACTCATAAACCAATGCAGGAAAAAAAACAGTATATTTTCTGTGATGGTAATGCAGTTTGTGGTGCTTTGAAACTATTTTGTCTGGAGCTTGTCTGTTCAGCTCAGAGGTGGTTGTGGAGGTTCTAAAGCCCTCTGGACACTGCACTAAGTGAGGCACCTGCGTTGATGTAGGCCTACTCTAGAGACAGGGTAGCAGTGAGCGACTGTAAACTACTTATATAATGGGAGAGGAGGTGTGTGTCTGTGTCCATCTACACTGGTTAACACAGCTGAGCTAATTAGTACTTGAAGTGTTGTCTGTAAATGCAGTGTCTGCCTATTAACTTAAGCGCACAGGGACACCAATGAGAAACACACACCACATCACATCTACCACAATATCCTATGCATTTTTCTGAGTCTACCTAACAAAATCACATATTCTGGGTGAGCTCAGCTCCCCAAATAGTGCTATTTTTGCATTGGACTCGGAGGGAAGCCAGTAGGCAAATTGCTCAGGTTAATGAACTTATGAATAATTCATATCCTGGTCTAAGTGAAAATGGTGCTCGGCAGCAGTGGGCTGAGTAATCCACTGGCTGGTGTTTTGGGAGGATTTTTATAGCCTGAAATTAGTCATGTGGTCCACATAGCCAGGCAAACCCACCTGGGGTGAGTGGAACGGAGTGCAATAGGTATTTTAATGGCAACATGGTACAAAGAGCTGGGGGCGGCGAGGGGTGGCGAAGGGTAGCGTTCTGTCACCTAATGTGTTGGAAATGTGCTCCGAGACTTGTTGCACAAAGTGTGCCCTAATTTAGATTGTTGATCTCGCTGCTGCATGCCTGTGTTTAGGAGCTGTCCTCCAAAGACGCCATGCTGAACATGGTATCCGGAGGGTCCATTTGCGGTGGTCGGCAATTACTGCAGCTGAAACGTGGGTTGGTTGGTTGTTCTCAGCCAACACAGTTGGCTGTTCTATCTGTTGGAGAGCACTGCTGGAAAGAATGCACAGTGGATTTATGTTTCTGCTGCTACATGAGTTGTTTCATCAATGTTTCACCCTAAAAGCACCAACATATTTCGAACCCTAAAGCAGCAACAAGGGTCAATTCTGACCCCAAATTGGAAATGATCGCAAAATGACATTTTCTGTCAAGCAATCACACTTGTTCTTTTATTAACCTTTTGCAACACAAGTAAATGGTTAAAAGTTCTCCAAGTAAGCATATATTTTTGACTTTTCACATATTTATAGAACATTTTTATGTCTAAAATATACTTTTTTTAAAAGATCATGTTTGGAACAGTCATTTTGATTAATTTCCTCCACAACAACTTGTCATAAAAAAACTGTTGTTCATTTCAAAGTGTTTCTGTGATACTCAGAGGCTGAGAAATTGGTTATTGAGCTAATCCGACACAGGATGTATTTCAAGGCCTACCTTCAAACTCAGTGCCTCTTTGCTTGACATCATAGGACAATCAAAATAAATCTGCTAAGACCTCTGAAAAAAAGATTGTAGACCTCCACAAGTCTGGTTCTTCCTTGGGATCAATTTCCAAACACCTGAAGGTACCACGTTCATCTGTACAAACAGTAGTACGCAAGTATAAACACCATGGGACACGCAGCCATCATACCGCTCAGGAAGGAGATGTGTTCTGTCTCCTAGAGATGAATGTACTTTGGTGCGAAAAGTGCAAATCAATCCCAAAACAACAGCAAAGGACCTTGTAAAGATGCTGGAGGAAACAGGTACAAAGTATCTATATTGACAGTAAAACGAGTCCTATATTGACATAACCTGAAAGGCCGCTCAGCAAGGAAGAAGCCACTGCTCCAAAACCGCCATAAAAAAATCCAGACTATGGTTTGCAACTGCACATGGGGACAAAGATCATACTTGTTGGAGAAATGTCCTCTGTTCTGATGAAACAAAAATAGAACTGTTTGGCCATAATGACCATCGTTATGTTTGGAGGAGAAAGGGGAGGCTTGCAAGCTGAAGTACACCATCCCAACCGTGATGCATGAGGGTGGCAGCATCATGTTGTGGGGTGCTTTGCTGCAGGAGGGACTGGTGCACTTAGATGACTTCATGAGAAAGAAAATTACGTGGATATATTGAAGCAACATCTCAAGACATCAGTCAAGAAGTTTGAGCTTGGTCGCAAAGGGGTCTTCCAAATGGACAATGACCCCAAGCATACTTCCAAAGTTGTGACAAAATGGCTTAAGGTCAACAAAGTCAAGGAATTGGAGTGGCCATCACAAAGCCTCGACCTCAAGCCTATAGAACATTTGTGGGCAGAACTGAAAAAGTGTGTGCGAGCAAGGAGGCCTACAAACCTGATTCCGTTACACCAGCTCTATCAGGAGGAATGGGACAAAATTCACCCAACTTATTGTGGGAAGCTTGTGGAAGGCTACCCAAAACGTTTGACCCAAGTGAAACAATTTAAAGGCAATGCTAACAAATACGAATTGGGTGCATGTAAACTTCTGACCCACTGGGAATGTGATGAAACGAATAAAAGCTGAAATAAATCATTCTCTCAAGTATTAATCTGATATTTCACATTCTTAAAATAACGTGGTGATCCTAACTGACCTAATACAGGAAATTTTTACTAGGATTTAATGTCAGGAATTGTTCAAAAGAGTTTAAATGTATTTGGCTAAGGTGTATGTAAACTTCCGACTTCAGCTGTATATTGAGTCCACGTTTTCATCTTAGCCATGCATAGGGTTGCAAAGCTACCGGTAATTTATCAAAGTTGCTTGAATCTTCAGAAATGTTGGTAATTAACTGACAATCTATGGCAATCTATTGTAACTTTGGTAATTTATAATGAAATAACTTTTAAAAGATGTATTTCATGTACAGTATTAATTTATTATATATGTGTCTATATTTGGTTAAGTTTCTAGTAGATTGACGATATGGTTCAAGAGAAAATAGCCTTATTAATGGAGTAAACGTAGTAAAATGAATAATAAAATACAGATATAAAGGATATGTCATGTGGAAACCCTCATTTCAAACAGCAATATTATTCACTAAATGAATAGCTTATATTTAGGATAATGTTTTAATTACAGACACCTGTGGTAATCTGAAGTACCCAAAAGGGCCACTAGATATCTTTTGATAGATTACATAAAATCCTTGAAAGATACCAACATTCTGGTCGTTTACTGGTAAACTTCAAAAGCTTCCAATAATATACCCTTGTCGTTTCTTTGGCTATGCCGGATGAAGTGAAATGACATGCTATTCTATAAAATAATTGATCCGTAATTAATATATCCTGATTGAGCTAATCATGTAAATGTAATTAACTAGAGAGTCGGGGCACCACAAAATGGCTGTTATCTTCCGAATAAACTCTTAAAGACCTACTAATATTTTACATCAATAGCAGTCAATATTAATCACCTTAATTCAGTCTCAACCAAGAATTTATAAATTTCAGATATCTGCACGAACCCTGGCTAACGAGTTGAATCAGCAATACAAAATTGGGTTTACTTATTTATTTACTAAATACCTATATTATCACACAGAATTACACATGCACATAATTAATCATAACTTGATTACAAATGACGTCATAAAGTATAAAGGAAAACGTCCCTAGCGGGCAGAACAGATATGACAGCTGGTTACACAAAATAAATGGGGCTAGGTTTGAGTGAAAGAGCGGGAAGACTGAGGAACAAAGGGCGAAGCTGTGCTATCGTAAATACAAAATCTTATGCATTCTAAATTACCGCCCATTTGGAAAAGGAAAATGCAATAAATATTTACTCTTGAGCTGCGCTTCGGTAGGTTGGTGGTAGATGGAATGTCGTGTTGCCCAACCGAGTCCTTTGTCCTTTGAAGAATGTCTCTGCTGGTAAACTGGATACGTTGTAGTAATGTCGTTGTGTGGTAGACGGGATACTCTGTCTGTTCCTTCCTAACCTGCGTTTGCAGCTGCTGTTGCTAACTCAACATCTAGGAGGTATCACTTCTGTGGTGAATTCAAAGTCCATACCATTCGTAACCAAAGCTCACGCTGATGTTGGCTTCGTTCTGTAGTTATTATCTGAACCATTCTGACATTGGACCATCGTCCTCACATCCTCGGAACAGGAGGTTATATTGTCGTCAAGGCTTTATATAGGAAGGGAGAGGAGGGCGTGTTTGAAAAGTTTTATAGCCCATGTCCCTTCAAGGGGCGGGCCACTGATTGAGCATAGCCCTAACCTTATGAAAACCCAAATCTCACATTTTAGAAGCTAAAATCACATTTCATCCCATCACGAATAATTTCATATTCAAACATTTAAATTGAACAACAATTCCATGTGAATCCGATAACTCTGATGTGTAGACTTTCCACTGTAGAGTTTATGTCATCTTATCATTGATGAGAATGTCTCAGATGACAACCGAACTGACATCATATTCATTAAGTACCACCGCACATGTTCCATTGGTCGGATTACCAGAATATACTGTAGTTCATTTCCCCCCACCTTCTGATGTTCCCAGAATCTCTATGTTAACCAAAGGGGTTTGCAAATGTAACAGCAGTAGGGTAGAGAGAGGGAAAAGGGGGGAAGAGGTATTTATGACTGTCATAAACCTACCCCAAGGCCAACGTCATGACACCCTCCCTTTGCAACCCTAGCCACACACCACTCGTATACAAAAGAGAGTCCCAAACATTCGTAAGGATAAAAAAAAGGATTTCGAAATGAAAAAAAAACAACCTTTTTTTTCCTCCTGTTGATAGTTTTAGGGTGTGTGTGTGTGTGTGTGTGTGTGTGTGTGTGTAATAAAGGGATTTAGCTGGTTGATTATGACAATGTAGCCTATTTCACCATTTCAATAATATGAGTTAAGACTTTACATAAAATAGTTGTCATCTCTGCTTTATGTTCATTTTCCATGCAGGTGAAAAGAAGACACGCTGCATTTAAAACAAAGAGCCCTTCTCAAAATGAAATCCAAAATCTAGCTACTTTCTTAGCAATAGCACCTTGAGCTTTTATATTTGCACAGTCCTTTTCCCTTTCAAACAAGAGCTCGTTCACCCCCTTTTCAGTTTCACTTCAGAGGGTTGGAAATACAATTACCTGATCCCCCTGAAATATCAGCAAGAGCAGTAAAGACAAATGCAAGTGTGGAGAGGGATCGTAGAAGCGAGATAAGGTCCCTACGGTGCGCAGGAAGATGATTTGGAATAGAATGATGGGGAACAGACTTCAAATGGCTGAGGCTTTCGAAGGTTTCTTAATCATACCGCCCATGTATCCTTTCTGATTTGACCAGATTTTCTGCTGCATTCTCATTGGAGAACAGAATAGCAAACCAATTAGGCGGAGAGACGTAAAAGCCTTTCTGAAGCCTGACTCGACTGGCAGTTTTACCCCACTTACAAAAAGAAAGGTGAATGGGATTTGATAGGTAATCAGGTAGGCAACCGGAGTTTCCTGAAGTGATGAGGGGATACATGGTGATTTAATCCAGCTTTTGTCACTTCCCCGGATGGTGACGTCATGGCCTATCACAAACCTTTGTGAATGGTGTGATTCTACAAAGATGTATTCACCTTCACTGTTCAATGCGATGTACAGCACCTAGCAATTTCTCACACCAATAGTGCAACTTACGTTTTTGTCATTTAGCAGATGCACATGAGCCATTAGGGTTAAGTCCATCGACATAGTTTTTTTTCAAAACAACACAAGTGAAAAATTTCAAGAGAGTTGATTAAAAATAACACAGAAAATAGAAAGAATGTGAATTGGAGTTAAAACTTTCAGAAAGTTGAATATTTACTCCATTTAGTGTTGTTCTAACTCCAAACACTAGATATCTAACCAGAGTAGTTTTAACACAAAATGGGGGGTGGGACCAAATAAAAAAGACAAAGTGTTAAATTTGATTCCATTCTGAGTGATTTTGTGATTTGACTGTGTCTAATCACCCGTTATAACCGTATGATGAACATCACAAAGATAACAAATGTCACTTGTTAATTAAAGAGTTGATCCACCCAGCTCAATGTGTTTCATCTGGATCCCTTTATTGCTTCCCGTTTCCAAAACTCCACGGCTGGGTCTCATTTTAAGCACTGCTTTGAATGACTCACATGGCACAGGTCTAAAAATAGCATTAGCCTGCTCTTTCTCTCTCTCCCTCATCTCTCCCTCCTTGCTTCAGTGTTTCCAATGCAAGTAGCTGCTGGTGAAAGGGAATATGAATCATCTGTGTAAATCAGGTGCCAAGGAGAAAAGAGAATTTGGGAAGAATATAGTTTATTGTCTCTGAGATGGAAGCATGGTGGGCTGTGATCCCAGAGACTTCAAAGATGAGGCATGACATGGTAATTTCAGCAGTGCCTGTGAAGACAAAGGCACAATGGATATAGATGCTGCATGACTACATATTCCTAGATTTAACCCACTTCCACATGTTTATTCTGGATAAGCTACCCTGAAAAACATAATTATTCATTTTCTATTTAAATGAGGAACGTGTTCATTTCTACCAGCTACCATCTATCAATTTTTTCATTGGTAAAACATAATGTTTGACATAAATAATCACAGAAGATCTATTTTCTGTCAATTTGTTGTTCTTTATTATGCTGCTCATGTCACCAGTCCCTTTCAATGATTAGTAAGGCTTCTTCTTGACACCTACACTATATACACCCCTTCAAATGATGGATGCAGCTATTCAAGCCACACACGTTGTCCAGCCTGATGGCTGTGTGGCCATCAGGCTGGACAACGTGTGTGGCTACTCATGGACGTCTAGATCAGGGTCTGGTTGTTCCATCCTCCCGCACCCTCTCTCCCTAACCTATGGAATTGGGAGGGATGGTGCGCAGGGAGACCGGAGGGGGTTCCCGCTGGAGCACCATCTATGGTCGCAGAGGGCACACTGCTGGTCGGTGCCGGGTTGGTTCCTCTGGGAATAGAGAAGGCAGGCTGGGCACTCTGGTATCACCCCAGGTGAGTAGGCACCATTCTCATCCAGAGCCCTCTGTTGCACTAATGTTTGTCTCTGTCACTTTTCCTGATTTTTCCCTGCATTCCCAGTATAAGGCGCTAGTAGATTCAGACGCGGCTGGGAATTTCATTAATACAAGTTTAGCTCATAGTTTAGGGATCCCTATTGTTTCTGTGGATATGCGTTTCCCTATTCATGCCTTAGATAGTCGACCGTTAGGGTCAGGGTTTATCAGGGAGGTCACCACACCTTTGTGTATGATAACGCAGGAGGGTCACAAGGAGAAGATGAGTATTTTCCTTATTGATTCTCCTACGTATTCTGTGGTGCTAGGCCTACCCTGGTTAGCACTATTTCTTGGCCCCAGAGGGCTCTCACGGGGTGGTCGCGAGAGTGCTCAGGTAGGTGTTTAGGGCTTTCCGTTGGTGCTACTATGGTGAAAAGTCCAGACCTGGTCTCCACCGTGCGCATTCCCCCCGAATATGCCGATTTGGCTCTCGCCTTCTGTAAAAAGAAGGCGATTCAATTACCACCCCATCGACGGGGGGATTGTGCGATAGATCAAATCAAATCAAATCAAATGTATTTATATAGCCCTTCGTACATCAGCTGATATCTCAAAGTGCTGTACAGAAACCCAGCCTAAAACCCCAAACAGCAAGCAATGCAGGTGTAGAAGCACGGTGGCTAGGAAAAACTCCCTAGAAAGGCCAAAACCTAGGAAGAAACCTAGAGAGGAACCAGGCTATGTGGGGTGGCCAGTCCTCTTCTGGCTGTGCCGGGTGGAGATTATAACAGAACATGGCCAAGATGTTCAAATGTTCATAAATGACCAGCATGGTCGAATAATAATAAGGCAGAACAGTTGAAACTGGAGCAGCAGCACAGTCAGGTGGAAGTTGAAACTGGAGCAGCAGCATGGCAGGTGGACTGGGGACAGCAAGGAGTCATCATGTCAGGTAGTCCTGGGGCAAGGTCCTAGGGCTCAGGTCAGTTGAAACTGGAACAGCAGCATGGCCAGGTGGACTGGGGACAGCAAGGAGTCATCATGTCAGGTAGTCCTGGGGCATGGTCCTAGGGCTCAGGTCCTCCGAGAGAGAGAAAGAAAGAGAGAAGGAGAGAATTAGAGAACGCACACTTAGATTCACACAGGACACCGAATAGGACAGGAGAAGTACTCCAGATATAACAAACTGACCCCAGCCCCCCGACACATAAACTACTGCAGCATAAATACTAGAGGCTGAGACAGGAGGGGTCAGGAGACACTGTGGCCCCATCCGAGGACACCCCCGGACAGGGCCAAACAGGAAGATCTAGATCTCCTGGTAGACGCTGCATATCCCAGGAGTCACGTGTATCCCCTGTCGCAAGCGGAGACGTATGGAGACGTATGTCTCTGAATCCGTGCGTCAGGGGTACATTCAGCCATCCATTTCACCCGTCTCTTCGAGTTTCTTTTTTGTGAAGAAGAACGATGGCGGTTTACGCCCTGTGCATTGATTATCGAGGTCTAAATAAAATCACTGTGAAATATAGTTACCGGTACCTCTGATAAATACGGTTATTGAGTCACAAAATTGGATCTCAGGAGTGCGTACAATCTGGTGCGTATTCGGAAGGATGATGAGTGGAAGATGGCATTTAGCACCACTTCAGGTCATTATGAGTACCTTGTCATGCCATATGGGTTGATGAATGCTCCATCAGTCTTCCAATCATTTGTAGATGAGATCTTCAGGGACCTGCACGGGCAGGGTGTAGTGGTGTATATCGATGATATCCTGATATAATCTGCTACACGCGCCGAGCATGTGTCCCTGGTGCGCAGGGTGCTTGGTCGCCTGTTGGAGCATGATCTATATGTCAAGGCTGAGAAATGCTTGTTCTTTCAACAATCCATCTCCCTCCTAGGGCATCGGATTTCCACATCAGGAGTGGAAATGGAGAGCGACCGCATTGCAGCCGTGAGTAATTGGCCGACTCCAACCACGGTAAAGGAGGTGCAGTGTTTTTTAGGGTTTGCCAATTACTACCGGAGGTTTATCCAGGGTTTTGGTCAGGTTGCTGCTCCCATTACCTCACTGTTAAAGGGGGGCCCGGTGCGCTTGCAGTGGTCGGCTGAGGCGAACAGGGCTTTTGGACACATTGTAGACTCTGTTTACCTCGGTGCCTGTGTTGGCTCATCCGGATCCCTCTTTGCCATTCATAGTGGAGGTGGACGCATCTGAAGCTGTGGACGCTTTTCGAAGAAGCTCAGCCTGGCGGAGCGAAACTATGATGTGGGGGACCGGGAGCTGTTAGCTGTCGTAAAAGCCTTGAAGGCATGGAGGCATTGGATTGAGGGGGCTAAACACCCTTTTCTCATCTGGACTGACCACCGCAATCTGGAGTACATCCGGCAGGCGAAGAGACTGAATCCTCGCCAGGCAAGGTGGGCCATGTTTTTCACTCATTTTGTGTTTACTCTCACTTACAGACCAGGCTCCCAGAACGTTAAGGCAGACGCATTGTCTCGGCTGTATGACACAGAGGAGTGGTCCATGGATCGCACTCCCATACTCCCAGCTTCGTGTTTGGTGGCGCCAGTAGTGTGGGAGCTGGACGAGGACATTGAGCGTGCGTCACGTGCAGAGCCTTCTCCCCCTGAGTGTCTAGCTGGTAGTCTGTACATTCCGTCTGCTGTCCGCGACCGATTGATCTATTGGGCTCACACGTCACCCTCCTCTGGTCCTCCTGGGATAGGTTGGACGATGTGCTGTCATGATGGGAGGTACTGGTGGCCCACTTTAGCTAAGGACGTGAGGATTTATGTTTCTTCCTGCGCCCAGTGCAAGACTTCTAGACACCTGCCCAGAGGTAAGCTACAACCTTTACCCGTTCCTCAAAAGCCGTGGTCGCACCTGTCGGTGGATTTTTTGACTGATCTTCCACCTTCACAGGGTTACACCACGATCCTGGTCGTTGTAGATTGGTTTTCGAAGTCCTGTCATCTCCTCCCTTTGCCCGGTCTCCCTACGGCCTTATAAACTGCAGCGGCGCTGTTTACACACATTTTCCGGCACTATGGGGTGCCTGAGGATAAAGTGTCTGATCGGGGTCCCCAGTTCACATCAAGGGTCTGGAAGGCATTCATGGAACATCTGGGGGTCTTGATTAGTCTTACCTCAGGTTTTCACCCTGAGAGTAATGGGCAGGTGGAGAGAGTTAACCAGGATGTGGGTAGGTTTCTGGGGTCTTATTGCCAGGACCGGCCGGGGGAGTGGGCCAAGTTCGTGCCCTGGGCAGAGATGGCCCAGAACTCGCTACATCACTCCTCCACTAACCTTACTCCTTTTCAATGTGTATTAGGGTATCAGCCGGTTCTGGCTCCTTGGCATCAGAGTCAGACGGAGGCTCCTGCGGTTGGTTTCACAATTGGTTTCGGCGCGCTGAGGAAACCTAGGAGGCAGCCCACGTCCACCTTCAGCCAGAAGATTTTCTGGCGCAGACCGTCGCCGCAGTGAGGCCCCGGTGTTCGCACCAGGGGACAGCGTCTGGCTCTCGACCCGAAACCTGCCCGCGGTTTGTGGGGCCGTTTAAAGTCCTGAGGAGAGTGACCGAGGTATGCTATATGTTACAACTGCCCACTAATTACTGTATAAACCCCTCGTTCCATGTGTCTCTCCTCAGGCTGGCCCGGTGGTGGCTGGCCCGCTCCAGGAGGCTGAAGTGCGTGATGTTCCTCCGCCTCCTCTAGACATCGAGGGGGTCCCAGCATACTCTGTTCGATCCATTTTGGATTTGAGACGTCGGGCGAGGGGCCTTCAGTACCTCGTGGACTGGGAGGGGTACGGGCCGGAGGAGAGATGCTGGGTTCCGGTGGAGGATGTGTTAGATCCTTCCATGTTAAAAGAATTCCACCGTCTCCATCCGGATCGCCCTGCACCTCGCCCTCCGGGTCATCCCCGAGGCCTGTGTCGACCCGCTGCTGGAGCCGCGCGTCAGGAGGGGTACTGTCACGACTTCTGCCGAAGTCATTGCCTCTCCTTTTTCGGGCAGTGCTCAGCAGTCGACGTCACCGGTCTTCTAGCCATCATTGATCCATTTTTCATTTTCCATTGGTTTTGTCTTGTCTTCCCACGCACCTGGTTTCAATCCCTTTCATTACCTGTTGTGTATTTAACCCTCTGTTTCCCCTCATGTCTTTGTCAGAGATTGTTTTTATGTCAGTGTTGTGTTTGTTGTATAGGTGCGCGACGGGTCCTCGTACCCATGTTTGTTTATGTCTGTTCTTGTTAGTGTTATGGAGCGTGTTACGTGGACATTTATTAAAAGACTCCATTTTACACTCCGTTTGACTCTCCTGCGCCTGACTTCCCTGCCACCTATACACACGACTCTGACAGTCTGTGAACTACCAAAAATGGCCATCTACAGATGCATCTACATACTGTAAGTAGATATCACTCCTGCACTGCAGCCTGCCTGCTGATAGACTGGCATCAACTCTCAGAGGCAGTGGAGCACAAGTCACGGTTGGCTGCACTTGGCTTTTGCTCGTTTGACACTTGTCCTCCAAGTTGACCTTTTCACAGGTTAGCATCATTGTTTTTTGTTTTTTTCAATTTCCTCTGCATTACTCAAGGTGTAAGGATGTGCTATAAGACTATGTTTGAACCCTGCCCCTGTGTCTGATGACAGTAGAAACCTGCCTATGTTAGGATTTGTGGCAGTGAGCCATTGAGCATTTCCAATAATCTACGGATAAAATTTTTTAAAGATTGAATAAGTAGAGAGATCCTATAAGATGTTTTTAAAACATTTTTCGTTAGCATTTGATCCTCGACCAGAAGCATGTTGTCTTTTGCTCACACAGCTTTCTGTTACACACGCATGAACACACACACGCACACACTTTCCCCTACAAAAACAATCCCTGACACACAACACACATCAACTCTCTCCTACACACACGCACGCACGCACGCACGCACGCACGCACGCACGCACACACACACACACACACACACACACACACACACACACACACACACACACACACACACACACACACACACACACACACACACACACACACTCTACTCACACACAAAGAGCTGTTACTGGTTCTCATTTCCCAGAATTCTTCCCTGTTCTGTTTCCAAGAGAGGGTGCAGGGAGTCATTTGCTAATTGGTTTGCAGAGGGAGAGCAGTTGCTCGCCTTTCTCCCTAAAACCCCAGGGCTTCTTGTGTTGGATGATGTTCCTGCCTTGTGCTCTGCCAGCTAAGTTAAGCGTTTGGAGGGTTGTTACTGTACTGTACAGCCAGGTGCCTCTGTGCAAAAAAGAGGATGCCTCTGACGTGGGACCAGAACCTGCTATAAATATCAAATCATTGCTTGTTTATCCTCTTGCACTTCTCCACCACCCAGTCATCAGGGTTGCTCTAACCTAGATTCCCACACCACTCTGTCTAAAATGTGGTTTGTCCCGGGCTAGTCTTATCTTTATACAGTTACACTGACTGCTGTTAGAATGCGTATTCCACAGAGTGAATGTGTGTAGGAATACTATCTCTACACATAGTGTACTGTAGAAGGACAACAAATATGAACAATGCATGAAAATGTTTTGGAGTTCTGTACTGGAGCAAACTGTAAATACATGCTTGAATCTCTCAAATTGCGAGTTCCCACCTGCACCCGCATGCCCGACTAGCATCACCACCCTGGATGGTTCCGACCTTGAATATGTGGACATCTATAAGTACCTAGGTGTCTGGCTAGACTGCAAACTCTCCTTCCAGACTCATATCAAACATCTCCAATCGAAAATCAAATCAAGAGTTTGCTTTCTATTCCGCAACAAAGCCTCCTTCACTCACGCCGCCAAGCTTACCCTAGTAAAACTGACTATCCTACCGATCCTCGACTTCGGCGATGTCATCTACAAAATGGCTTCCAACACTCTACTCAGCAAACTGGATGCAGTCTATCACAGTGCCATACATTTTGTCACTAAAGCACCTTATACCACCCAGCACTGCGACTTGTATGCTCTAGTCGGCTGGCCCTCGCTACATATTCGTCGCCAGACCCACTGGCTCCAGGTCATCTACAAGTCCATGCTAGGTAAAGCTCCGCCTTATATCAGTTCACTGGTCACGATGGCAACACCCATCCGTAGCACGCGCTCCAGCAGGTGTATCTCACTGATCATCCCTAAAGCCAACACCTCATTTGGCCGCCTTTCGTTCCAGTACTCTGCTGCCTGTGACTGGAACGAACTGCAAAAATCGCTGAAGTTGGAGACTTTTATCACCCTCACCAACTTCAAACATCAGCTATCTGAGCAGCTAACCGATCGCTGCAGCTGTACATAGTCTATTGGTAAATAGCCCACCCATTTTCACCTACCTCATCCCCATACTGTTTTTATTTATTTACTTTTCTGCTGTTTTGCACACCAATATCTCTACCTGTACATGACCATCTGATCATTTATCACTCCAGTGTTAATCTGCAAAATTGTAAATATTCGCCTACCTCCTCATGCCTTTTGCACACATTGTATATAGACTCCCCCTTTTTTTCTACTGTGTTATTGACTTGTTAATTGTTTACTCCATGTGTAACTCTGTGTTGTCTGTTCACACTGCTATGCTTCATCTTGGCCAGGTCGCAGTTGCAAATGAGAACTTGTTCTCAACTAGCCTACCTGGTTAAATAAAGGTGAAATAAAAAAATAAAATAAAAACATGACACGTACAAATCAAATCAAAAGTTATTTGTTTGATGAGCCGAATACAACCGGTGTAGACCTCACAGTGAAGTGCTTAATTACATGTCCTTAACCAACATGTCACACCATGACCTTAGAGATCCTATTTATTCTCTATGTTAGGTTAGGTCAGGTGTGACTCGGGTGGGAAAGTCTATGTTTTCTATTTCTTTGTTTTTGGCCGTGTGTGGTTCCCAATCAGAGGCAACTGTCTATCGTTGTATCTGATTGGGGATCACATATAAGTTGTCATTTTCCTTTTGGGTTTTGTGGGGTCTTGTTTTCTGTTTAGTGTTTTTTTTTTTTGGCCTGACGGAACTGTGCGCTTTCATTTTCATTATTTTGTTTGAGTGTTTTTTTGAATATTAAAATCATGAACACTTTCCACAGCTGCGCCTTGGTCCACTTTTCATTACACAAACGAGAGCTGTTACACAACACTGCAGTTTTAAGAAAAATACCCCCCCAAAAAAGAATAACAAATTCTTAAAGAGCAGAAGTAAATAACAATAGCGGGGCTATATACAGGGTGTACCGGTACAGAGTCAATGTGCGGGGGTTACCGTGTAGAGGTAATTGAGTTAATATGTAGATGTAGGTAGAGTTATTAAAGTGACTATGCATAGATAATAACAGAGAGTAGCAGCAGCATAGAAGAAATGGGGAGGAGGGCAATGCAAATAGTCTGGGTAGCCATTTTATTAGCTGTTCAGGAGTCTTATAGCTTGGTGGTAGAAGCTGTTTAGAATCCTCTTAGACATAAACTTGGCACTCTGGTACCGCTTGCCGTGCGGTAGCAGAGAGAATAGTCTATGACTAGGGTGGCTGGAGTTTTTGACGATTTCTAGGGCCTTCCTCTGGCATTGCCTGGTTTAGAGGTCCTGGATGGCAGAAAGCTTGGCCCCGGTGATGTACTGGGCCATAGGCACTACCCTCTGTCGTGCCTTGCGGTCGGAGGCCGAGCAGTTGCCTTACCAGGCAGTGATGCAACCCGTGAAGATGCTCTCGATGATGTAGCTGTAAAAACTTTTGAGGATCTGATAAACGATGCCAAATCTTTTCCGTCTCTGAGGGGGAATAGGTTTTGTCATGCTCTCTTCACGACTGTCTTGGTGTGCTTGGACCATGTTAGTTTGTCGGTGATGTGGACCCCAAGAAGCTCTCAACCTGCTCCATTACAGCTTTGTCGATGAGAATGGGGGCGTGCTCGGTCCTCCTTTTCCTGTAGTTCACAATCATCTCCTTTGTCTTGATGATATTGAGAGACATTGAGTTGTTCTTGCACCATATGGTCAGAAGCAAGGACTAATGGAGAAGTTTACATTCTAACCTGATGACATGATTCTGACTGTATTCCTATCTAAACTGTACTCCTCATTAACCTTGGACAGTTCAATAACTATATATATATATATTTTTTACAATTACACAATGCACTATGGTCATACCTTCCCTTTTATTTGAGTTTAATGGAAGGCATTCTGAACAGTCTTTGGATTGCTATAAAATGCATGTGCTATGTTGTGTTAAAGTGATGTTAAAAGTTCAGTTACAAAGATGCCAGGTGTTTTATACCCATTTCTTTTATATTTCATGTGCTCTACTCTGTGGTGTTGTGAGACATTTTTCCATCTATTCTCAAGTCTGAAATGAATGCTAAACTACTGACAAGCACATCTGTTCAAGCATAATGCAGTATAGGGCCTCTAGCACAAAACAGTGTGAAAGTCATGAAATCTTAAAACTGCCTCTGTTTTTATTATCAGGTTTCAGGTAAGACCCAAGTGCAGACTGTGTAGATGTAACAATGGTTATTGCAACAGGGGCAGGAAAACGACAGGTCAAGGCAAGCAGGGGTCGATAAACCAGAGTAGCGGCAAAGGTACAGGACGGCAGGAAGGCTCAGGGACTGGCAGAGTGGTCAGGCAGGCAGCTCAGAGTCAGGACAGGCAAGGGTCAAAACCAGGAGGATGAGAAAAGAGAGACTGGGGAAAAACAGGAGCTGAGAAAACACTGGTTGACTTGAAAAAACAAGACGAACTGGCACAGACAGACAGAAACCAGGTATAAATACCCAGGGGATAAGTGGGGAAGATGGGCGACACCTGGAGGGGGGGTGGAGATGAGCACAAGGACAGGTGAAACAGATCAGGGTGTGACAATCATGAGGAAAGAGGGATATATTTAAAATGATGAAATCGCATACATGTATAGGGAATGTATCATAAGTCATTGAAGGGCCTCTGTCTTTAGCCATTTCTATGTTGTTTACTTATAAAAAAAAGTATGATCAGCATTTAAAGTGTTTGCACTCTTCTTGGTGGTTTATCCATAACTGAAGAAAGATGATGCAAGGTTGCAAAGTTTACACCGGTTTCTTTTTTCTGTAATGGATAAACCAAGGAGAGCAAACTCTTAATCTGGTTATTTGTCTTAATGAAGGTATTGACAGTAGAGAGTGGCAGGCCAAATATGTCAACTTTTTCTTGCACTTAAGTATTTGTCCCCTATGTCTAAAACATATTTTGTGAATTATCGTGTATTATTATAGTTACACAGGTACTGGCCATCTGGGTCACCATACAAAGGGCATGTCCATTGACACCCACTGATGGTCTGGGGACAATCATCCCCTATCGTCTCAACGTTCCCCTTTCAAGTTTCTGACCTCCACTGTCTCACACAAGTCCTGCACAAGACTGGGTGGCTGTGTCCTCAAGGCTATCGACACGTCCAACAATCTTCCAGAGTGAAAATGACACAGCAAAGCCTATTCCTTCCTGCTGTAATGTTTAGCTCAGCTTGCAACCCTCTTCGTCTGAGAGCTGCTGTCTCAGTTTGGTCGAACAATGTCCTTCCATGCAAGAAGAGCCTTCAATCTTTTATCTTCTTTCCTTTTGTAACAAATGATCTCACATTGAGAAAATGGGTTAAATGCATACGGAGTACAGAGCCAAACAACGGATCGTTTCATGTTGAGCAGTTCGAGTAGATCTTTCGATCTGTGGTCACAAATCAAATGCATTATGTAACTTAAGGTTTCAGAACAAAATAAATGTTCTTGTGGTACCTTGGCTGAGAGAAGAAAGAAAATACCTTGTACAGTTGAAGTCGGAAGTTTACATACACTTAGGTTGGAGTGATTGTTAAAACTAGTTTTTCAACCACTCCACAAATTTATTGTTAACAAACTATAGTTTTGTCAGGTCGGTTAGGACATCTACTTTGAGCATGACACAAGTAATTTTTCCCAAAATTGTTTAAAGACAGATTATTTAACTTATAATTCACTGTATCACAATTCCAGTGGGACTGTAACTGTGCCTTTAAATAGCTTGGAAAATTCCAGAAAATGATGTCATGGCTTTAGATGCTTCATTTGAGCCAATTGGAGGTGTACCAGTGGATGTATTTCAAGGCCAACCTTCAAACTCAGTGCCTCTTTGCTTGACATCAAGGGAAAATCAAAAGAATTCAGCCAAGACCTCAGAAAACAATTGTTGACTTCCACAAGTCTGGGTCATCCTTGGGAGTAATTAAAACATGCCTGAAGATACCACGTTCATCTGTACAAACAACAGTACGCAAGTATAAACACCATGGGACCACACAGTCTTCATAGCGCTCAGGAAGGAGATGTGTTTTGTCTCCTGGAGATGAATGTACTTTGTTGCTAAAAAAAGGGGAAATCAAGCCCAAAACAACAGCAAAGGACCTTGTGAAGATACTGGAGGAAACAGGTACAAAGTATCTATATCAACAGTAAAACAAGTCCTATATCGACATAAACCGAAAGGCCGCTCAGCAAGGAAGAAGCCACTGCTTCAAAACCACCATAAAAATGCCAGACTATGGTTTGCAACTGCACATGGGGACAAAGATAGTACTTGTGGAGGAATGTCCTCTGGTTGGATGACACAAAAATAGAACTGTTTGGCCATAATATCCATCGTTATGTTTGGAAGAAAAAGGGGAAGGCTTGCAACCTGAAGAACACATCCCAACCGTGAAGCACGGAGGTGGCAGCATCATGTTGTTTGGGTGCTTTGATGCAGGAGGGACTGGTGCACTTCACAAAATAAATGACATCATGAGATAGGAAATGATGTGGATATTTGGAAGCAACATCTCAAGAAATCTTTCAGGAAGTTAAAGCTTGATCGCAAATGGGTCTTCCAAATGGACCATGACCCCAAGCATACTTCCAAAGTTGTGGAAAAATGGTTTAAGGACATCAAAGTCAAGGTATGGGAGTGGCCATCACAAAGCCCTGACCTCAAGCCTATAGAACATTTGTGGGCAGAACTGAAAAAGCTTGTGTGAGCAAGGAGGCCTACAAACCTGACTCAGTTACAGCAGCTATGTCAGGAGGAATGGGCCAAAATTCACACAACTTATTGTGGGAAGCTTGTGGAAGGCTACCCGAAATGTTTGACCCAAGTGAAACAATTTAAAGGCAATGCTACCAAATACTAATTGAGTGTATGTAAACTTCTGACCCACTGGGAATGTGGTGAAAGAAATAAAAGCTGAAATAAATCCTTCTCTCAAGTATTATTCTGACATTTCACATTCTTAAAATAAAGTGGGGATCCTAACTGACCTAAGACAGGGAATTTTTACTCTGATGAAATGTCAGGAATTGTGAAAAACTGAGTTTAAATGTACTTGACTAAGGTGTATGTAAACTTCTGACTTCAGCTGAATGTGTCCAAAATAGCATCATATTCTCTATGTAGTGCACTACTACTGACCAGACCCTTATGTGTGGCCTGGTCAAACAGTGCACTATTATGGGTATAGGGTGTCATTTCAGATGCAACCCTTTCAAGTGCCCAAGGACACAGCCTACAGCTAGCCTTTCATTTGCCTTATCACCTTAGCAACAGTTTTTAAGTACACCTTCAGACTTTTAGTATGGGAGGCAGAACCCACTAATCCCCTTCCCCTCTTCATTCGGAGAGAGAGACATTGGGTGATGTGAAAATGAACATAATGGGAACTTAAAGACGTCATCTTGCGATTTAAAAAAAAATCTTAAATACAGCATAGTACACACACAAAAGGGGGAAAACATGTGTAGATGTTTTGTCACAACTGCAAACTTTAAGGAGTAGGGATTTCAAGGCATTAGTCTGATGGGAATCGGTGATGTCATCGGCCTCCCCTTTACTGGAGGAACAATTGTGGAGCAATCGTGGGGCAGGTAGCTTAGTGGTTAAGCGGTTAAAACATTTTAACGGTTAAAACAATTTAGCGGTTAAAAATATCAGTTGATGTTCTCTTGAGCTTAATTGCTCTTGTAAGTTGCTCTGGATAAGAGCTTCTGCTAAATGACTAACATGTTAATGTTGTAGAGAAAAAAAGCAAAAAGCTGCCCCCCCACTTGTAATATGTCATCACTTACCTAGACCACCTACTGAGATTAACTTTTGTTAAGTCAGGTGTTACACGAGGTGAAAAAAGGAGACTGGAGTGCCACTTCCGTAAATATCCTCTAAATGCTCGAGAAAAAGTTTGTTACAATGAAAATAATTGTTCCATCCCGTCACTCCACTCACATTCCCCATCTTCATCCAATTAGACTCTGACAAAACTGAATTGAGTCTTAATCCTTTGTTTACTCCCAGTGGTTGTCCTCACTTTCCACTTGTCTCAGTCAATTACAGGACTACGTTTTCCCATCCACCTCCTTTCTAACGATCCAGATGCCCATGCTATCTGAAATGCCATCATGTCTCTTAGGTGTAGTAGA
The DNA here is from genome assembly GCF_034236695.1 of Oncorhynchus nerka. NCBI lineage: Eukaryota > Metazoa > Chordata > Actinopteri > Salmoniformes > Salmonidae > Oncorhynchus > Oncorhynchus nerka. The sequence goes on along the minus strand of NC_088397.1, from coordinate 25,645,704 downwards.
CAGAGAGAAAAAGATAAGCTTTCCATACATTTCAGTAGTTGATAAATGACTGGCGATATATTTTATATTCCACCTCGAAGTGGGTGTAAGGTCAGTATTTGTCTGTGGGATCAGGTACATGTCTGGCCTTTCGATTTCTGACAACCTCAATAGAAACTCGAGATTGCTGAGATGACATGAAAATAAATGTTCAGTCAAAACAAGATGAGACAGTTACTCTTGCTGTCTGCTGGGTAGAAGCCTTTATAGACTCTTCTACAACGGGTTGGTCAAAACATGCATTTTGATTGGTTATTAAGCCGTGTTAAAAAAAACTGTTTAGCATGCATTTGATGCAAAAATCATTTTACTGTTCCATGGGAAATATCACTGTACTGTTCTTTATACCACGGCAAATGACAAGAGAAAAGCAATAAAGCTTTTTACAAATTACATGACTTCCCCTTGGTTCTAGCCAAGCATTTGGTTTGCAACAACATGGCTTTGTACAAACATTCCTGTCTGCTGCTCCAATTTTTGTAACATTAATTTACATTTGTAATATGATCTTCACCACCCCTAGAAGGGTTGGTTGTTTAGCAAGAAAAACTATGGGGCAAATTGCAAACAAAGGTTTCTGTACCAAATATTAAGTTCTGCTTTTCTGATGTATCAAATACTTATGTCATGCAATAAAATGCTAATTAATTAGTTAAAAATCATACAATGTGATTTTCTGGATTTTTGTTTTAGATTCCGCCTCTCACAGTTGAAGTGTACCTATGATAAAAATTACAGACCTCTACATGTTTTGTAAGTGGGAAAACCTGCAAAATTGGCAGTGTATCAAATACTTGTTCTCCCCACTGTATATGCAAAGAAATGTCAATAAAACAAACTGGTAGAACAAAATAAAATGCAGCTAGTTTGCTGTCTCTCCAGCTTCAGTTTGAAGTGATTGACTTACGTGTGTAGTTGGCTAGCTAGCAAGGGGAAGCACCTAACCATCTTTCTTTGGCACAGCAACCTGCCAATCAAATGAACAACCAGTCATCTTGGCTAGCAACTCTAGATTTGTGTGAGGACTATATCCTCGTGGAAGGATGAAATAGTATTAACAAATGTATCAAAATAAAGATTTGAATGAAAATATGTCTCATTGTTAATATGTTGTATGGTAACGCATTGTAGAAAAGCAATTGTACACTCACAGTTGTGTGTTGGCGACTTTACCTTATACCTAAGACCACAGCACAGCCGTGCTAAAAAAGTCGAAACCCACGCCGTCTCATGTACAATTTCTTTAAGCTATAATGGTATACTGTAGATCCACATGACATCCAGATGACATGACAGTCATCCTGTTTACTTCCTTTACCTGCTCTTCCTTGACTAGACGGAGAACACGTGATGTCAAGGCAAAGGCCACTCCACCATGCTGTTCTCTTGTAAAGAGCCTTCCATAAGACTTCATCAAACATGACCTCCTATCCTTCCTCTGCATAATGTATGCCCCCATGACATCAAATGTGCAGACAAACACTGTGGCTTACTCTGAATGACTGGGTGTGCAACCAAAATGGCACCCTATTCCCTATATAGTGCACTATTTTTGACCCAAGCTCTATGGGCCCTGGTCAGAAGTAGTGCACTACATAGGGGAACATGGTGCTGTTTCTGATGCAGACCTGGATGACTGGGAAGAAGGGCACTCCTTTAAAGTATCACTACAGAGCAGTGAGTGCAATGTTGTGACCTGAGGTTGCCTCCAAAAAAGCACGTCTGCAGCAGTGAGACATCTGGAATGCACCCTGGAATGCACCCTGGAATGCACCCTGGAATGCACCTGGAATGCACCCTGACGAATAAGACTGGCTCTGTTTAAGTGTAGACCAACAATAGGATTCATCTCAAATGAATTGTTGCATCTTGACAGTTAAATAATGATGGCTTCTTGTCTAAAGGAGGGCGAGAAAGCGGTGTTTTCCTCAAGGCAGACAATTTGGTGTCCTTGTCATCTTAAGAAAGTCTGAATTGAAGGTTCAGGAAATGATTATGCTCTCAAGACCAAACAGGGTTGTAAAGCTACCGGTAAAACTTAACAAAGTTACCGGAATCTTTAGTAATTTTGTTAATTAACCAAAAATCTATGGCAATCTATTGTAACTTTGGTAATTTATAATTGTATTACTTTAAAAATATGTATTCATATATTCATTCATAATATCTGTGTGCATATTTTCCATGAGTTTCTAGTTGATCATATGGTTGAAGAAAACATTTCCTAATGAATGAAAAAAGGATCTAATCATGCCATTATTTTCAATTAACTCTGCAACTCTTCCAACTATTGACTGTGTTCACAACTGCCACCAGTTTGACGACAACAAATACATATTGACATAGTAAAATAAATGAAATATACATGGAGGATATTTCATGCTGAAACCCAATGGTATTCACTAAATTGATTGAGGCTGTTCTGAGGGCAAAAGTAGGTGCAAATCAATATTAGGAATGTGTCCTAATGTGTTGTACGCTCACTGTATTTAGGATACTATCTCACAGCTTTGTCATTGTATTTTTTATAAAAAATTATCATATTTAATTATTTCATATATTTTACATGTGATGAAAGCCACACAGAGGGGCAGAGATAATTACAGACACCTGTGATAATCTGAAGTACCCAAAAGGGCCACTAGATATCTTGTGATAAATTACATAAAATCCTTGAAAGATTACACAAGGACTACAAGTAGAAGGTGCTCAACCAACGTGAGTAGAGGTGCAACCTAAAAATGTGTAGACGTCATTGGACAGGAAAAGGCACAACGCTCGCTCACCATAAAATATTTGTGGACTAGCCATTATGCCTATTTGAAATGTCAAGCGTGCTGTCTGTCTGGTGAATTGCACTCACTAAAAAGTGTCACAGGCCTGTTCAGACAGAGGAAAGACAAAACGATGTAGGCCTATATCAGGTGTGTGAGATGTCATCAATGCATAAACAGCGTAAATGTTCTTGATAACATTTCATTGATTAATGGGTGTCAGTGGCACTGTACTTTCTTGACATTTTAGCGTGTATGTTCTGGGAATATCAAGATGTGTTTATGACAAGAGGCTGCGGCCTACTCAACAGCATCAGTAGTTCCAATCCTGTCTGGGTTGAGCGGTTCACAGAACTTGAGCAGTAAAAGATCAACTTCCAATGGCATCAACTGAGACAGGTAGCCTAGCGGTTATTTTGCGTTGGGCCAGTAACGGAATGGTCGTTGTTCGAGCCTACTGGGTAAAAATATATCGATGTGCCCTTGAGCAAGGCACTTAACCCTAATTGCTCCTGTAAGTCCCTTTGGATGAGAGTGCCTGCTAAGTGACTGAAATAAAATCTCCCAAAAAGACAGCAAAAACAAATGTTTTTTTATTTTGAAGAAATGCCAGCATCTCTCATTTTTTGGAACATGACTTTATCACGGGCATATCTAAACTCTTAGTAAGCAATCACTTGACTTTATCACAGGCATATCTAAACTCTTAGTAAGCAATCACTTGACTTTATCACAGGCATATCTAAACTCTTAGTAATCAATCACTTGACTTTATCACAGGCATATCTAAACTCTTAGTAATCAATCACTTGACTTTATCACAGGCATATCTAAACTCTTAGTAATCAATCACTTGACTTTATCACAGGCATATCTAAACTCTTAGTAAGCAATCACCTGACTTGGTCTGACTTTATATAGAGCATGTTTTATACTCTATATAAAGATTATCCCAATGACCATGCATCAACAGAGAATGCTCTTATGTCTCAGACACCCTGTCACTACTGATAAGAGGAGAGATAGACATCACCCTTTCAGCTGTTCTTCTCCGGTGACAACACGAGCCAGACCCACCTGCGGAGGTTATCTGAAGGTTGCCGCTGTTTGTGTTGCCATCTTAAAAAGAGAGAGATGTTTAAAAAATGTTTAGCTAATTGAGCGAGAGCCGGGAAATCAATTTACCCCCACTGGTTATGGCATGTGTGTGTCTCTTAGATGGGCTGCAGGGTGTGTGTGTGTATCCACACTCGTGTGTGTGTGTGGCTGGCACTAAGGTATTCTCCAGTGCCCATTTTCAGCAGGCAGCCCCCTCTCCCCTCTCTCGCTGTCTAACAGACAGAAGGGAGGCGTTTGTTCAGGCAAGGCCGACAGCGACCCCCAAGGTGAGCACAGCCCTTCACAGCCCAGCGGACTGGTAACATTTCCCCACATTAAGACGGCTAGCTAACGACGGCGGTGGGGGAGCGGGTGAGTTTTATCCGCTACACAAGTCTCATCCCGCCAACAGTCACCCTCGATCCCAGTTAACGTGGCCATGATCAGATAGGCACCATCACACCACGCGTCACTGATGGTTTGGGCAAGAGGAGAGGAGGGAGTGGGAGGAGGATAGGAAGAGAGATGAAGGGAGGGGGTTGGAGGGGGGTGCCAGCCAGTACCTACTGGAGCTTTAAAAGAAAGCCCCAAAACTGGTGCCCAAATCTATTGTCATTTCTGTTTTGGTCTAATGACATTAATGTTCCTTGCTGCTGCAATTATCTTCAAAGACAGTCAGAGTAGAGGTCTCAGGGGAAAAGGGTATTTAATTTTACTCATCATCAGCCTCAAACACAACAGTACAGGTCCTGCTGGCCACTGGTCTAAGAATTTGTTTGTGAGTGTGTGTGTCTCCAGTCCCAACACAGTTGAGCAGTCATTTTAGCCCCATCTAGACACTGAGTCATCCTGATATTCCAGTAAGGTCGGCCAGTGGACCGAGTCTCTGATTCATTCTGGCACCTGTCTCCTTCCATGTTGGGCAAGCAGGCCAATGACTTGTTTGTCTCTGGCCGTGACCCTTAAAGTGCACAAAAGCTGACATTTTCAACCACACATGAGAGCCTTGCCTAAAAAGCCGTACCGGCCCACTGTCAATAGAACCAATTATGTATTTGAGTCAGAGTGGGAATTTTGTTACTGATTTCCCAAAGCTGGCATTTAATAATAGAGGAATAGCACGATCCAAAGCCCTAATGAGATCTATTTCCTGTCATTTCTTGAGAGAGTGTAAGTAATATTGTCAAGTGCATTTCCCGGAGATGGAAGATAATGTGTCTTTATGGTGGCATTTACCACACGTCATTAATTAAGAATGAAATCGCGATTGAATAAACTCATTGAGAATTGGATAAAACACATACAGTTGAAGTCGGAAGTTTACATACACCTAAGCCAAATACATTTAAACTCAGTTTTTCACAATTCCTGACATTTAATCCTGGTACAAATTCCCTGTCTTAGGTCAGTTAGGATCACCACTTTATTTTAAGAATGTGAAATGTAAGAATAATAGGAGAGAGAATTATTTATTTCAGCTTTTATTTATTTCATCACATTCACAGTGGGTCCGAAGTTTACATGCAATCAATTAGTATTTGGCAGCATTGCCTTTAAATTGTTTCACTTGGGTCAAACGTTTCGGGTAGCCTTCCACAAGCTTCCCACAATAAATTGGGTGAATTTTGGCCAATTCCTCCTGACAATGCTGGTGTAACTGAATCAGGTTTGTAGGCCTCCTTGCTCGCACACATTTTTTCAGTTCTGCCCACAAATGTTCAATGGGATTGAGGTCAGGGCTTTGTGATGGCCACTCCAACACCTTGACTTTGTTGTCCTTAAGACATTTTGCCACAACTTTGGAAATATGCTTGGGGTCATTGTCCATTTGGAAGGCTTTAACTTCCTGACTGATTTCTTGAGATGTTGCGTCAATATATCCACATAATTTTCCGTCGTCATGATTCTATCTATTTTGTGATGTGCACCAGTCACTCTTGCAGCAAAGCACCCCAACAACATGATGCTGCCATACCAGGGCTTCACGGTTGGGATGTGTTATTTTGCTTGCACGCCTCCCCTTTTCCTCCAAACATAATGATGGTCATTATGGCCAAACAGTTATATTTTTGCTTCATCAGACCAGAGGACATTTCTCCAAAAAGAACGATCTTTGTCCCCATGTGCAGCTGCAAACTGTAGTCTGGCTTTTTTATGGTGGTTTTGGAGCAGTGGCTTCTTCCGTGCTGACAGGCCTTTCAGATTGATTTGCACTTTTCGCAACAAATAACGTTCATCTCTAGGAAACAGAACACGTCTCCTTCCTGAGAGGTATGACGGCTGCGTGGACCCATGGTGTTTATACTTGCGTACTATTGTTTGTACAGATGAACGTGGTACCTTCAAGCCTTTGGAAATTGCTCCCAAGGATGAACCAGACTTGTGGAGGTCTACAAAACAATTTTCAGAGGTCTTGGCTGACTTCTTTTGATTTTCCCATGATGTCAGGCAAAGAGGTAGTGAGTTTGAAGGTAGGCCTTGAAATACATCCACAGGTACACCTCCAATTGACTCAAATTATGTCAATTAGCCTATCAGAAGCTTCTAAAGCCATGACATAATTTCCTGGAATTTTCCAAGCTGTTTAAAGTCACAGTCAATTTAGTGTATGTAAACTTCTGACCCACTGGAATTGTGATACAGTGAATTATAAATGAAATAATCTGTCTGTAAACAATTGTTGGAAAAATGACTTGTGTCATGCGCAAAGTAGATGTCCTAACCGACTTGCCAAAACTATAGTTTGATAACAAGAAATTTGTGGAGTGGTTGAACAATGAGTTTTCATGACTCCAACCTAAGTGTATGTAAACTTCTGACTTCAACTATATGTGTCGGTATAGCAATGTAGTTATGATAGAGATTGATAGAGATAAAAAGGCTATGTTTCTTTCCATTCCTCAATAGAAACACGATGTGCAGCCAAATTTCTCTTCACAGAGTGTGGGTGTATGTTTTAGAGGGCACACGTAAATATGCTTCAAAGACTGAACAAAGACTGAATAGGAGATCATATTATAATGGGTTCAGTATGTTTTATCGTTCAAATAATTCCACCCGATTCATTAAAAATAAAGTTAATTGCAATCGACTTCTATCTGTAATTACTGTTAAGATAGTAGGATGAAAATAAAGTTGTCAGTGACTTAAGTGATGGCTATTATTTACCAATTTATGGAGGTAGCACTGAAATATACATTTGGCCGAGAGTGTTCTCTTGAGAAAAATATCCAACATTGGACAATATTGAAGCCATCTTATTGTTGTCTGTGTAGTACATGTCTCACAAACCATTACAACAAACCATACCAAGTCATGTCAATGATTGTGACATAAAAACAGATTTGCGAAAAGCGTCAACATACACTTCGTGAATGCTGTCACCATTATGTCCCAGTTATGTGGTCTTCCAGATGAATCAAGAGTTCTTCAATCTCTATGTGACTACAATTGATCAAAACTGAGCACTGTGTGAACTACAGTTCACTAGGATAACGTAAATCCCTTAGCTGTGCTGGAACTCTTTTAAGGCATTTCTCATGTTTTTGTATTTCTAAAATTCATATGTGTACTAGTGGTAGTGCCCGGCCGACTGGGCCTGCCTCTTTTAAGTCACAACACCCACTAGGGCTTCTAAAATATGCAGGAAGCCACAAAAGATATATGGAGAAATATATGTGTGATATATGCCAGGTAGTGTAAAGCTAACACGAGTTGACATGTCCAGCAAGCATCCATTTCCTAGCCAGACAACATGTAGTGGACAAAGATTACCTGTGCCCCAAATAGCACCTTATGCCCTACATAGTGCACTACTTTTGAGCAGATCCTAATGGGCCCTTATCAAAAGCAGTGCCCTAAATAGGGAATAGGGTGCCATTGGTGAAGCAGACATAAAGTTGATAGAGCAGTAGAGGGGTAGTCTGGCATGTTATCGCCATCACATCTGGCTATAGACGGATCCATGGCGAATCACCCCATAACATATGACAAGTGTGCATCGTTGCACCACATCCCCATGAAACGTGCCAGACTAGGAACAAACGAGAGGCAGTGAACCAAAAACCGCGGCTTGGCTTCAGTCTGACTCTGCCAGTCCACATTCATTAGTGTCAGCGCTAACGAGTCATAACTAAGCATACTGTACAAGCAAGCTAAACGAACCCCCCTCCATTCACAAACATGGTTGTCCCTTTTTTCCTTCTCTTTGCAGTGCTTTGCTGTGCCAAATATCTGTTTTGGTGATCTTTACTCCATGTAATCATATAATGTATATACTGCATGTATGTGGTTTATTTTTCAAGAATACAATGACAGAATTTGCCTGAAGAGACATGTGAGTTAGAGAAGGGGAGATAGAGAGAGAGAGAGAGAGAGGGGCATGTGTGCAGAAACAAATGAGATTTTCCATCTCCATTCGCTCTGTTTGTCCCTTGGGAGCGGCTTGATAGTTTCTGAGGAATTTAGCCAGATTTCCTTTAAGACTGTACCATTAAACGTGCAAAAATGCATCGCTGACCCAGAAAGCAGAAAGATGATAATAATAAAAGTAAATTAACACAGTGGGGAGACTGCTATGATGTTTATGCTGCTTCAACCTCACATCTCCTCCATCTCTCTATCTCTGTCGCTCTCGCTCTCTCCTCTGTCTCCCCATCTCCCTCTCTACGCCCTCTCTTCATCTCCCCCCGTCTGTTTCTCTACCGCCTCTATCTCTGTACAAAACTAATTAGTGCCACACCCACTGACCCTTATGAACAAATAAGGAGGGATTGGCAATGGTGGAAAGTAATAAGCAAAATGTAATATGGATATTGAAATTATAGGGTTGTGCAATAACACTATGTGCAATGCAAAGAGACCTTGGACATTAAGTGGATGTGTAATATGTATATGAGAGGGGGGAGGGGGCAATTATGTAATGGGGAAGGGAGGGGTAAGCTGCCATTTCTATTTTGTTTTCGTGAATGTGTGTATTTGATGTTATCTCTGGCCTATGACATGTCTTTCATCTTATCACAGTGTGTTTTCATCTGAAAAAAATCTGATGATAAAGACATATCTAATCTATGTTTCCCTATGTCCTCCTCTCACTCTCCCTCCATCTCCCTCTGTCTCCATGTCTCCCCCCTCCCTCACTCAGCCTCTCTCCACAAAGGAAACAGTTTGCTTGATTCAACAGTGCCATCTAGTGGCATCCTCTCACAAGACACTTTATATAACCAATGTTGATGAGGTTATACTTTGGACATCTGTTCCATCATTTTTTTAAGGCTATTAAAGACTGTTAGATTTCATTAATGACAGATTGGCCCGTGTTTTAATGATTTATATGGATCTGCCGCTGATAATCAATGTGATTAATTGAACAAGAGTCGCTCATGGAGCAATGCCTTCAGGGTGATTAGACAGCTGTGATCCCTCTAAATGTTTGTTTCATAACCACTTTAAACTTAAGAGCAAATTAAATGCTGGTTTATGTAACACATTGTATATTTTGTGAACTCATACAAACTTTTGTGCAAATAGAGGCATAGGCCTACAATGATGAGGGGATGAAATGCTTGGTTGTGTTATCAAATATACTGTATAGCGAGAGAGGCAGCTTTATTGTCTAGTTCTAAACAAAATATAGTCAACAAAACAGATAGATGTGTGTACATAGTATTGTTTTATAAATGTAACACAATTTACAGAGTGTACAAAACATTAGGAACATCTTCCTTTTGCCCTCAGAACAGCCTCCATATGTCAGAGCATGGACTCTACAAGGTGTTGAAAACGTTCCACAGGGGTGCTGGCTCCAATGCTTCCCACAGTTGTGTCAAGTTGGTTGGATGTCCTTTGGGTGGTGGGTAGTGGATCATTCTTGATCTACACTGGAAACAGTCGAGCGTGAAAAAACAGCTTTGCAGTTCTTGACGCAAACCAGTGCGTGCGCCTGGCACATTGTCGCATACCCCGTTCAAAAGCGCTTAAAATGTTTGTCTTGCCCATTCACCCTTTGAATGACACACACAATGTAAATGTCTCAATTGTCTCTTGTTTAACCTGTCTCCTCCCATTCATCTACACCAGCCCTTCTTAAAGTATGGGTCACGACCTAATGTGGGGCACGGATCTGTTAATTTATAATTATTTAATGAATTACTGGAATTGATTTTGCCAAGTGCATCTGTGCTCTCTGTTCATTGCGCTCTCTTCTTAGCAGCGTTCTCTGCTCAGTTTGGCAGCTGCGCGAGTGGGAGTGGGAGATGCGCGTGTGCTTCGCGGTTCACTGAATCTTTTTTTCTGCAGTTTTCTTGACGATCACTCCGCGACACACGATGTCGTTCAGCAGCAGATGATGCGGTGTCAGCCACTGTGACTTGTCATTCTCACTCGCCATCACTCACTGCAAATGGACTCATGCTAGCCACAGGTTCTGACTGAGCACAATTGTCATGAAACGCAAATGCAGGGATGAGTTTCTCTCTTTCATACAAACTTTGAGAAATAACGAGGAGCGCCCACAATGCGTTTTGTGCGGGGAAGTGCTTGATGAGTCTCTCAAAACGGAACAAATTAATACAACGACTCGTCCTGACCAAACATACAGCATGATGGTAAACCCAGGGAGTTCATTCAGAACAGGGCAAAATTATTCAGGAAGCAGTGCTTCGACAATGGAAAAGTAAGTCAGCTAGCAAGGCATTGTTGCCATGTTATAACAGGCGATGAAAAGCAGAAATAAGGGAGTACTAACTCTCATAGTAGTAGATGTGAGTTTCTCTTTCAAACATTCCCGTGGCCTTGTAAATTACACAGCTAATAGCTAACATTAGCCAAAGCAAGCCAGCGTGTTACTGATGGTGCAACCCTTAGTAACAGTACAGATGAGACGAAAAATGATCAGGCCTACTGTACAAATTATTGTTGAAAACTAGGCTAGGTTGGAGCTGTTGCTGTTACAATTCAAGTAATAATTAGTGTTCTGAACTGGAATAAACTTATTGAAGCAAGATGCTTTTTGAGGCAAACAATCACGCAGTTCTGGGTTGCTCATCTACAGCAGGAAGTGGCCTCCTGCCTGACTGAGAAAGCAGGTGATGTTCTGATCCAGTTTGGCACCACCTAACTTTGCGAGTCACGATTCTCAACTATGACATACTTGAGAAAAAAAAACAAGTACAGAAACGGTCTCATTGCTGAGTATGACCTGTGTTTCACTGTCAAAAACTGAGCCCAGAATAGACATGCTTGTTGAAAACTTCAACCAGCCACACACCTGTCATTAGGACTGTGTGTGTGTGTGTGTGTGTTTTCTCGTCTACATCTGTGTGATGTTATCAATCAGTTTATTCTAGTTCAGAATAAAACATTATCTATTGTAGTTTAGATAGCAACAGTTCCATCCTAGATTTTCTTATAACAATCATTTCTAAAGTAAGATGTACAGTAGGCCTGATCATTTTTCATCTGTACTGTTACTTAGTGCAACCCATTCAAAAAGCCTGTGTTACATTCTGTTACGGATTTGTGGGATGTGATCAATCAGTTTTTTCCAGCTCAGAATGAAAATGATTTATTGTATTTTAACAGAAACAGTTCCAAACTAGACAGCTATGCAAGTGTTTTTAATGGGGGAAAATAAACATGAATATATGTTTATATGAATATTTAATTTAATTGTTATTTGTTTTTGTTTATATTGAATTCTAGTTTTAGGCATAAGGGCAATGAAATGTACCAATATTCACATGTAGTTAAATCTTTTCCTAAGCTTGGGTCCCAGGAAAACACAACATTTCTCATTTGGGTCCCATGCTTTTTTTAAATAAAAAAAACGGAATATACACTGATTGAAGTGGATTTAACAAGTGGCATCAATAAGTGATCATAGCTTTCACCTGGTCAGTCTATGTCATGGAAAGAGCAGGTGTTCTTAATGTTTTGTACACTTTGTATTTTCCATACACAGGATAATGCATAGGCCTTGTTAACATCTAGAGTAGCCTATTAATTCATCCAGCCTCTAATCAGTAGAAAAACAGTTGCCTTTTATGAATAACCCCTAATACATGGTTGGCTACATCTACTGTGGTCATAATAATTTGTGTGTGGTCTATTTTCTCCAATTTCATAAGATGGCCACTAGATGAAGCTCTGAGTCACATCTCTACCTACAGTACCCTGTTACAATGCATCTTCCTCTCTCTCATAAACACTGATGCCAGACTCTTGGCACACACTATCCTCCCCTTCACAGTACTGGTATGGAATGAATACCTCAGCAATTCCAAAATGTTTGATCATGATTTGATTCCATTCCATTTCAATCATCTTTGAGGATCATCTCTTGTCTGAAATCAAATCAAACTTTATTTGTCACATGCGTCGAATACAAGAGTGAAATGCTTACTTTACAAGCCCTTAACCAACAATGCAGTTCAAGAAAGAGTTAAGAAATGATTCTCCAAATAAACTAAAGTATAAAATAATAAAAAGTTATACAATAAAATAACAATAACGAGGCTATATACAGTCAATGTGCGGGGTACAGGTTAGTCAAGGTCATTTGTACATGTAGGTAGGGGTAAAGTGACTATGCATACTGTAGGTAATAAACACGGGGGGGGGGGGGGGGGGGTCAATGTAAATAGTCCGGGAGGCCCTTTGATTAATTGTTCAGCAGTCTTATGGCTTGGGGGTAGAAGCTGTTAAGGAGCCTTTTGGTCCTCGTCTTGGCATTCAGGTACCGCTTGCCGTGCGATAGCGGAGAGAACAGTCTATGACTTGGGTGACTGGAGTCTTTGACAAGTTTTTGGGTCTTTCCTCTGAATCCACCTAGTATATATGTCCTGGATGGCAGGAAGCTTGGCTCCAATTATGTACTGGGCCGTACGCTCTATCCTCTGTAGCTCCTTACGGTCAGATACTGAGCAGTTGCCATCCCCGGCGGTGATGCAACCGATCAGGATGCTCTCGATGGTGTAGCTGTAGAACCTTTTGAGGATCTGGGGATTGGAGTCATTAAAACTAGTTTTTCAACCACTCCACAACTTTCTTGTTAACAAACTATAGTTTTGGCAAGTCGGTTCGGACATCTACTTTGTGCATGACACAAGTAATTATTCCAACAATTGTTTACAGACAGATTATTTCACTTATCATTCGCTGTATCACAATTCCCAGTGGGTCAGAAGTTTACATACACTAAATTGACTGCCTTTAAAGAGCTTGGATACCAGAATACCAGAAAATTATGTTGTGGCTTTAGAAGCTCCTGAAAGGCTAATTGACATAATTGGAGGTGAACCTGTGGATGTATTTCAAGGCCTACCTTCAAACCCAGTGCCTCTTTGCTTGACATCATGGCAAAATCAAAATAAATCCGCAAAGACTGATACCAAGTTCATCTTTACAAACAATAGTAGGCAAGTTTAAACACCATGGGACCACACAGCCGCCATACCGCTCAGGAAGGAGAAACATTCTGTCTCCTAGAGATGAATTTACTTTGGTGCGAAAAGTGCAAATCAATCCCAGAACAACAGCAAAGGACCTTGTGAAGATGCTGGAGGAAACAGGTACAAAGTATCTGTATCCACAGTAAAACGAGTCCTATATCGACATAACCTGAAAGGCCACTCAGCAAGGAAGAAGCCACTTCTCCAAAACCGCCATAAAAAGCCAGACTACCATTTGCAACTGCACATGGGGAAAAATATTGTACTTTTTGGAGAAATGTCCTCTGGTCTTTTTGGCCATAATGACTATCGTTATGTTTGGAGGTGAAAGGGGTAGCTTGCAAGTCGAAGAACACCATCCCAACCGTGAAGCACACGGGTGGCAGCCTCATGTTGTGGGGGTGCTTTCCTGCAGGAGGGACTGGTGCACGTCACAAAATAGATGGCATCATGAGATGGGAAAATGATGTGGATATATTGAAGCAGCATCTCAAGACATCAGTCAGGAAGTTAAGGCTTGGTCACAAATAGGTCTTCCTAATGGACAAGGACCCCAAGCATATTTCCAAAGTAGTGGGAAAATGGCCTAAGAACAACAAAGTCAAGGTATTGGAGTTGCCATCACAAAGCCCTGACCTCAATCCCATAGATAATCTTTGGGCAGAACTGAAGAAGCGTGTGCGAGCAAAGAGGCCTACAAACCTGACTCAATTACACCAGCTCTGTCAGGAGGAATGGGCCAAAATTCACCCAACTTATTGTGGTAAGCTTGTGGAAGGCTACCCGAGACATTTGACCCAAGTGAAACAATTTAAAGGCAATGCTACCAAATACTAATTGAGTGTATGTAAACGTCTGACCCACTGGGAATGTGATGAAAGAAATAAAAGCTTAAATAAATTATTCTCTTGACTATTATTCTGACATTTCACATTCTTAAAATAAAGTGGTGATCCTAACTGACCTAAGACAGGGAATTTTTACTAGGATTAAATGTCAGGAATTTGGAAAAACTAAGTTTAAATGTATTTGGCTAAGGTGTATGTAAACTTCTGACTTCAACTGTAGATGGGTCCATTGTTATTTTGTTCCATTAATGTGTGTGTCTCCATAAAGGCTTTCTTTATAAAATAGTTTGAGAGTCCTCTCACTTCTCAAGGATTTTGGAAAACCCCATAGTTACCCTGAAATTTGAGAGGGCCCTCAGCCCACTTTACGGGAGAAGGAACATTTTTTTCAACCAAATCTTGATTTAAAAAAAATGTAAATAAGTAATTTTTGCGATTCCACTTGTTTTTGAGAAACCTACACCAAACAGCGATTCACTTCCTCATCCCCATTGTTCAGAATGCGTCCTTTTAGAGACGGCAAAGCGCTCAGTGTTGCTCTCACTGCAGTCTAGGTATGTGGGACCAAATACTAAACATTTTGCAAAATTGAATACACTATGAGTAAATTGGTCCAAATTCTTATGACACCTTCAAATGGGGAGTAGATAGATAAATTACTGTCATTTCTAAACAGTAAAACAGATACAGTGGGGCAAAAAAGTATTTAGTCAGCCACCAATTGTGCAAGTTCTCCCACTTAAAAAGATGAGAGAGGCCTGTTATTTTCATCATAGGTACACTTCAACTATGACAGACAAAATGAGAAAAAACGTTTGACCTCTGTCATTGCCAACAAAGGGTATACACAGTATTGAGATAAACTTTTGTTATTGACCAAATACTTATTTTCCACCATAATTTGCAAATAAATTAATAAAAAATCCTACAATGTGATTTTCTGGATTTTTTTTTCTCATTTTGTCTGTCATAGTTGAAGTGTACCTATGATGAAAATAACAGGCCTCTCTCATCTTTTTAAGTGGGAGAACTTGCACAATTGGTGGCTGACTAAATACTTTTTTGCCCCACTGTATGTATGAATTTACCCTCAAATAAAAGGTGCCATTCTGTACTGTTGTATCACACTGTTGTCCCACGTATAATTCGGAGTATATCTTGTGTGAATTCATCTGGTGTATATGCACTACCGGTCAAAAGTTTTAGAAAACCTACACATTCAAGGCCTTTTCTTTTATTTTTACCGTTTTCTACATTGTGGAATAATAATGAATACATCAAAACTATATTTGCACATATAGCACATATGGAATCATGTAGTAACCAAAATAGTGTGAAACAAATCAAAATATATTTTATATTTGAGATTCTTCAAATAGCCACCCTTTGCCTTGATGACAGCTTAACATATTCTTGGATAGACAATATCAGTTTGGTCATGGGAGTTGCAATTGTGGTTCATGTAGGCCTATTTTCATACCAATTAAGATGCAGACCTGGAGCTTAGTTGCTAATTGTTTATCTCAGAACCTTATTGAATTTAAAATTGCATGGCATAAAATGCCATTATAACACCTTTAATTAAATCTTGTTTTTATTGTCACGTGCACTAGTACAGTGAAGTGTACTCTTTCCCACAACAATGCAGTAGTGCTATAAACATTTTATAAAATAGTAAAGTGGAACAAAAACACACGAGACATAGAAATAAAAAGAACACAAGATATATACAGGGTCTGTGCCAATGCCATATTTACAATGTGCAGGGATACTGGAGTGGTGGAGTTAGCTATTCACAGGGGGGAAGGTGACATGGCATCAGGATATATGACAAACAGAGTAGCAGCATATATGATGATAGTATGTGAGTGTGCGTGTGTGTACAGTCAGTATGAATGTGTGTGTGTGTGAGCAAACTAAGTGTGTGTCTGTGACTGAGTGTGTAGAATGTGCCTAGAGTGAGTATGCATAGAGACAGTGCAACAACAAAAAATAGAAGGATCAATACAGATAGTCAGTAGCCATTTTGTTAGCTATTTAGTCGTCTTTTGACTTGGGGATAGAAGCTGTTCAGGGTCCTGTTGGTTCCAGACTTGATGCTCCGGTACCGCTTGCCGTATGGAAGCAGAGAGAATAATATATGGGTTGGGTGGCTGGAGTCTTTAACAGTTTTCCGGGCCTTCATTTCAGAGGTCCTGGATGGCAGGCAGCCACACCACCCTCTGTAGTGCCATGCAATCGAGGGCGGTGCAGTCGCCATACCAAGCAGTGACTCAGCCAGTCAAGAGGCTCTCAATGGTGCAGCAGTATAACTTTTTGAGGATTTGAGGGCCCATGCCTAATCTTTTCAACATCCTCCCACCCCTCAACAATCAGCTCCTTAGTGTTACTGATGTTGAAGGAGAGGTTGTTGTCATGGCACCACACTGTCTCATCATAGCCAGTGATCAGGCATACCACCGTCATGTCATCAGAAAACTTGTCGAGGATGGTGTTGGAGTGATGCATGGCTATGCAGTCGTGGCTGAACAGGGGACGTTGGTGTTAAACGCTGAGTTGTAGTGAATTAACAACATTGTCACATACTGTAGATATTCCTCTTATCTAGGTGGGTGAAGGCAGTGTGGAGAGCAATTGAGATTACATTGTCTATGGGTCTGTTGGGGAGGTATGCAAATTAGAGTGGGTCTAGGGTGTCAGGGATGATGGAGTTGATGTGTGCCATAACCATCTTTTCAAAGCACTTCATGATTGGAGATGAGTGCTACAGGACGGTAGTCATTGTGGCATGTAGCCTTAGAGTTCTTGGGAACAGGGAAGCAAGGCAGTCTTGTAGCATAGCCTCTGAAACGGAGGACCATTTCTCAACAAAGCGCATCACGGGTACTTCCTGTTTGATCTTATGCTCGTTAAACAGGAAGCAGGTGTGTAGTCATGATCTGATTTGCCGAAGGGGGGATGAGGGAGGGCCTTGCATGCTTGCTTGTGGGTAGAGTAATAGTGGTCTAGGACTATATCGCCCCTAATGGCGAAGGACATGTGCTGATGGAATTACTTGTCTTAATGACGTGGAATTAAAATAACCGGCAACAAGGAAAGCAGCCTCTGGGTGCATGGTTTCCTGCTTGTTTATAGCCTTGTACAGTTTAAGTGCCAGCTTGTTGTTTTTCTTGTCCTGAGGTGGAATATAAACACCAGTCACGATAACAGATGAAAACTCTCTCGGGAGGTTAGAAGGGTCGGCATTTGACCATCAGGTATTCCTAGACAAGTGAAGAATAGGTCAAGACTTACACTGTGCTAGAGTCTGCACACCATTTGTTGTTAATGAAGAGACAAACCCTTTCCCCTCTCAATTTCTCAGAATCCAATGTCCTGTCTGCTCGGGGAATGGAGAATCCATCGAGTTGGTTAGCCATGGAGGTATCTTGTCCTATAGCCATGTTTCAGAAAAGCAGAGAATATATTGCAGTTAAGAGAGTCCTTTTGATAGCAAATCCACAACTAAAGGTCATCCATCTTATTATTATCAATAGACTGTACATCTTGCTAGGTCTCCCACTCTTCGACCTCTTTTTCACCTGCGTTTCCTTTTGGAGAGCCCGAAAATTGGGTCTTAATTACACAAAGAGCCCAGGGCAGATGAGTGAAAGTCGAGGTCTAAGCCGGATTTGAGGTTAGTAACTGCTGATCTGATGTTCAAACGTTCTTGTTGATCATAAAAAAATGATATCGAAAACATTTAGTGCAAAAGAAGTTAAGATAAATGCCGAAAGAATCACAAAATAGCAAAGTTGGGTCAGAGCTCGCAACATGGCAGCCATACAGTACTGCACCAGCTTCCATGTTCTCTTTTCTGTGTGGGTCATACATTCACAGTAAATAGCACTCAATGCTTGCAATTCATTTTTTGTTTTCTATGGCATTGTTGCCGTATTGGAGAAAACCTTGAGTGATTACATAAAAAGATTCATAGTTCCAGTAGGCTAACCTCAAAATGTGGCCACGGATGAATAAATACTGTTAACTTAGTTTGTAAGATGGCCTTAACTTTACTGTATTACTGAATTGTGTTTGGTTGACAATGCAGCCAAATAACAATATTTAAGGATATCTAATGCTTGGATGGTATCAGGGCACATAATAGACATGAACAAAAGCTCCAAAAACACCCAAATACATCCTTTTAGAAACAGACACGTCACTATGCCGAGAGAGTCCTTTTCTAAAATGATGTTTTTGGAGCTTTTGTTTGTGTCTTTTGCGTGCCCTGATACTGCACAATGAACAATGAGGAAGTGTATCGTGGCTGGGATAAGGTTCTCAAAAACAAGCCACTTCACCAGAAAGCATCTGGACCCTTCTTATAACATTCTATTTAATAAAAAAAATAGAGATGTACTTCAGGAATAGGGAAATTCTCCTTTAACCTACATTTTGGGTTGAGATGGAGACGTGAATCCAACATATGAATGATTAACTTGAAGATTACATTTGAAATCAACCTAAACTTGAGCCCTAGGCCTATATGTATTGTCTGTTTTAGCTGAACCCTGGGATGAATTGAAACATTCGTTTTTGATGACTTTGCAAATGCTATAAAGGCCTAAATAGTATCATTGATATTATGACTTAAAAACTATGGTTAGACTTCATTTGCTCTGTTAAACCTACCATTTGCAATGACTTTGATAGAAACAGTAAAACATATTTAGTTATTAAGAGATATCTAGTTTGTGGGCGATCCATTAAATGCACGCATTCACAGAGGCCTGCATTGGACTTGTGTTGGAATATTTGTGAATTGTATTTTTCAATGTCCCCCACCCTGACCCTTTATATCGCTTGAGTTAATGGCATTCGTTTGCTTTCTGGCAGCTTTACCACCGTCCCTGTTGTGCTCTGTAAACGTGAGCTGGATTACAAGCACTCTACAGGCCCAGCATCCTTCACTGGCTCACAATGTCTTTGCCAATCCAGCAGGAAACAGCCCGGTCTTGCCAACTCCTACCTACAATAAGAACACTCGACCACAGTGAACAGCCAGCCTCTATCCCTTCTTGCTATCTTGTTCCACGATGACAGGGTGGTGAGGGGGTGAATGTGACAGAAGAAGTACAAAGATGCTGTGTCTGGAGGCTGTGTTCCCGGCCTGAGTTAGCTTACTACATCACAGAGTTGCTCTCGGGGACTGTGGAAGCTGAGGCAGGAAATGTTCAAGTCCCTCTCCAGAGAATTATGAGGACAAAAAGTATTTGAAAAAGCTATGTTAAAGGGATAGTTCATCCAATTTACATTTGTTATTTTACAGAAAACTCTCATGTGCAAGGACAGAGTTCAGTCCTCGCTTTGGGTTTGTTTAATTAGCCACTGCCACCAACCCGCTAGCATTCTCTCACGACAATCAATGAATGTCAATATACCTCAAATGAGCATGCTTCTAATAGCATTTCTAAAGCACCTCTGCTAATATAATATTTTCTGAGATCATTTATCACACATTGTTGCATTTGAATTTGCCCTTGATATAAAAAGTAAGGCTTGAAATAATCCAAATACGTGACTTTGTAATAGTGCAAAATGGATGAACGGTTGCAGGTTGACTAAGGGACAATGATGACGGTTATAATGGTGACGTGTGCACGGAGTGTACACTGTCATCGATCATTTCATCCTTCTTCTCAACAGATGATTAACTGTGTTCATTTCAAATCTAATTACCCACGTTATAGTCAACGCTCGGTGCGTGTTAATGGTGCATGAAATAGCAGAACAGTTCAACAAGAAAGAGCCTGCATATGAATTAGATGTGTTTGCATAAATAGCCCACAAGGGGGCGACCATGTAACATGGCTGATTATGAAGTGGTGGTCCCAAATAGATATTTGTATGTAATTGATAGACACTTGTGCATAGTTCTAATGTAATAAACATGGAGGCATGGTATTTAAATCGACATTTGCAGCTTTCCTCTTTTAGACCTATTGTCAGCTCAATAGAGGAAAGCACGACTATATGGTATTGTGGAACTACAATGTAGCAGAAACCTAAATATTCTGGTGAACGATTATTATATATGCCATTGTCGGAGATTTGTTAAATATGGTAATCCTGTTAAACACTCAAATATTATTATTTCCAGAATATTTCCTTCATGGGCGGATAGGACATGTTTTCATTGTTTTGATGAGACCAAAAGTTCAACTCAAAAACCGATGACCATTTCAAGATCATAAGACTAGGAAACATCCTGGGACACATCAGTATGAGATACACCTACATTAATCAAATGCACAAGACTGAATTGTTACAAGATCAAAACACAGAGCTCTTTAACAGCCTTGTTGTAAAAGCCCGGATGTTAGGCTCCACTACTGCATTCCAGCTATAATCTCAGAGTTAGTGGATAATGTAAAAAATACAGTCCTTTAGCATCATCAAAGAGAACATAGCTGGGTTTGTCAATGTGAGAAGCTGGTGCTATGCATTTTCAATTGGACAGAAAGCAGATGGATTAGCAGCTGAGCATAACAAGAACCAGCAGTAAAAGGAAGAAGACAGTTGCTGTGTTGTTAACTCTCATTTCAACTCTCCATTTTATAGCCAGCATATGTGCCATAACTCCAGGAAAGACGAAGATGGTATCGCGGGGGGAACAGGACAGAAGTAAAGTACTCCAGGATTGTTTCCCAGATGGCACTATATCCCATAGGGCTGTGGTCAAAAGCAATGAATAATGTACTATTTGGGACACAGCCCAGTTTAAGAGTCAGAAACACACACCCAAACCATTTAAAATAATTACTTTAGAACGATGACTCACACTACATGTGGCATATACTGTGCTTAAGTGTTGCTTAGAGGACAACCTTGGCTATATATTACCTCCATTGTGTTTGTCTACCCTCAACGTTTAACCACTGACATGTAAATGATAGGTTACACATACACAAAGTACAATGTACAAGATTGTGCATGGATATCAGTTGGTAGTTATGTACCAGTACCTGGTTAATGCACTTCCTGTGTGGAATGAGAACAGGTGTCCACACAACATCCGTCTGCGTCCTACATAGAGATTCAACCAAGACTCACCATGTAAATTTAGCTCACACTGCACCGTGGGACCCAAATCCAGTGTGCTGCTGACAACACACTGATGATCACTGGTTCCATTTAATGGCATTGGAACGCACCCATGTGCAGGTTTAACTCCACCAAAGAGATTTACATTCCCTGTGACCTAAAATCCAGTTCAGCACAGAACAAACACGTTGCGCTTTGCTGATTCCTTCTCCAACCGTGGGTGTTTCTGTGTTTTTAAGTCGTGCCTACCGTGCTCTGGTCATATGTGTGCATCACTCTGCAGTTGCTAATTGCACTACTGCATGACTCAGAGTATGAGAAGACAAACCTCTGCTGCCTCTGCCCCCAAGGGTATTACAGAGGAGGACCTCTGTGTATGTGTGTGTATCAACAGGGGAGAGATTTGTGGAGTAGTGGATAGGGAGAGTGTGTGTGTGTGTGTTTCAACAGGGGGAGAGGTTTGTGTGGTAGTGGATAGGGAGAGTGTGTGTGTGTGTTTCAACAGGGGGAGAGGTTTGTGTGGTAGTGGATAGGGAGAGTGTGTGTGTGTGTTTCAACAGGGGGAGAGGTTTGTGGAGTAGTGGATAGGGAGAGTGTGTGTGTGTGTGTGTCTTTCAACAGGGGGAGAGGTTTGTGGAGTAGTGGATAGGGAGAGTGTGTGTGTGTGTGTTTCAACAGGGGGAGAGGTTTGTGTGGTAGTGGATAGGGAGAGCGTGTGTGTGTGTGTTTCAACAGGGGGAGAGGTTTGTGTGGTAGTGGATAGGGAGAGCGTGTGCGTGTGTGTGTGTAAAACAGTGTTTGCCAGTTGTTGTGTGCACACACACTCATAAGCAATTATGTTGTCATCTCTGTTTTGACTGAGGTTTTAATCAACATTAAATTGGAGATATAGAGGCCAGATAGTATTGCCATAGGAACAGTGCCTGTGCGTATGTGTGTCTTCTTTGAACGGGGATTAACATCCCTCAGTTAATTCCGTCGAGTCACACAGGACTTTCAGTTAACTGTGGATTAATCTGGATTAAGCACTTAAACATTTATAGGTCTTGTTGAGGGTAGAAAGGTGAGAAATGCTTTCTCTACAGTCCATTGCTGCCCAGCCGCCCTTGTGGGATCAGAAAAAAGACGCTAGCCACACTGTGGGATGTTTGCCAACCAGAGATAAACTTGGGAGAAATGAGCCCCAAACCATGGCCTAGTCACTGAAGGTATAATGCAGCATTTCTCCTCTAGTGGAGCAAAACTTATCCAGTCTTTCCCCATGACAGATGTTCCAAGTCAATTGAGAGGTGGTTAAAGTGGAGACCGCAGCAAGTGTAAAATTGGACTTCTGAGCATGGGTGTCCCCTAAGTCTCCAAGAATATGCTGCACAGCGTTGCATGAAATGAAGAAATTGAGGGGAATAAAAAAAGGAAACGTCCATGCGGTGGGTTGAGAAGGTTTTAAGTTTTTACTTGAGGATTTTCAGCAACTCATCCCGTCTTCCCATGTACGGTAGTGAACCTCTTTCCTCTCCAGTGCACTTTATTTGTGTCAATACCGTCACCCGCCTTTGTAGAATTCTAAACTGTTTCCACATCCTGTGGACAAACTGAAAACACACTCTCCTTAACAACCACAGCTTCAAAAGTTACCTGGTTTGTTGTGGCATATGAATAATCACTGTGTGTCAGTATGGGTGGCCTGGAGTGATGGCTCTGTCTACTGACCGCCTCTCTGTGACAAAATCACAGTTATGCATGCATGAGCCAATACCCCGGGGGGCAGACGATCAGATCCTCTTCATCAGGATGATACAGATCGACATTTTCATCCCCGTTTTGCTACTGCATTATTCTCACCCTCGTCTCCCCACCAGAACCCTGCCTTATCAGTCTCCCCGACACAGAGAATTCATTCAGAACATGGCAGTCCTCACATGAATGCTTTGCGGCAGGGCCTGACATAATGGTCTCACTTCCGCGCGCGTAGCACCGAAGTGGCCCGCAGGAGAATATACTGCTCCACCTCCCTGCGCTGAGCTAAAGCGGAGCCCCGGTTAGTCCAGGCAATACTCCTCTCCTCCAGCCTAATTGACCAGATTTCCCATGCCATCACAATCAGTGTGAAGTGAAACAAAACAAGGAATGATAGCTTTATCACCTGCACAGTGCTGTTTAGAAACCTCCAACAGGACTAGCATATATACTGTATATCCTGTATATAGTCTCAGTATTGTTATTTTATTGTGTAATAAAAAATAAAACGTTTTTTACTTTAGTTTATTTAGTAAATATTTTCATAACTTGATTTTCTTAAAACTGAATTGTTGGTTAAGGGCTTGTAAGTAAGCACTTCACGCAAGGTCTACACCTGTTGTATTCGGAGCATGTGACAAATGCAATTTGATTTGAACACGAGAAAGTGTTTTGGACCTTTATTTTGTTATATTTAATCATCCAATTTCATTTGACCTTGTTTCTCCTCTTCAAACCGCTTTTTACTGGGACCTCGACACATACCTACTAAGTAGTAGAACAGATGATCAGCCACTTAGTCCAACATGGTCATAATGGAAGATTAAAAATGAACTTCAAGTACCTGTTCCCCTCATGTCCTCACTGTTAGAGGTTTCAACATTAAAACCTACTTCAGAATTCCAACCATCAATACAGTACGTGTCACACAGTGAGGGTAGACCGGTAGTTTTAAAGAACTTGCCCAGAACTAGAATTGTTCTCCATCTTCCCAGTTGTTTTGGACCGTGTATGTAATCATTATCTACAGGGAGTGGCCTGGCAATGAAAAATGAACAGAACCACCTTAGAGTCTAACAAAGGGGGTTTCCATTTGGTAAGACAACACTGTTTAAACCATGACACAACAAAATGTTCAGGAGCCACCGGACTTAGCAAGGGCCCGGAATCCATTATTAATAATCCACTGGCTGTTCTAAGCACTCGGCACATGCATATTTCACAGGAATAACCAGTGACTACGTTATGTAGAAGACTGTTAAGAAATTGGATCGAGAATCCGCATCCCATAAAGTGATGTGAACTTCTTCTCTCTTTTTTTTCCACGTCTGCATGCCATGCTTCACCAGAGCGCTCCTCTGTTGCTAAGGCCCCCCCGATGCTTAATTGGGAAAATGCAGAGGGCTCCTTTCTCCGAGTGCTCTCAGGGCTATTTCTTGATTAGAAGTTAACACGCGCGCAACACAATATGCCGACTCAGTCAGCGACATCTTACCTCTCAGCGTTAATAAAGGTTAGCATGCCAGTCTCTTCACTGTAATTAAATGCATCCTTAGCCCTGCACCGCATTAAAACCAACTGTACTAATTTGAATGCAACATGCAACAATTTCAACGATTTGACTGAGTTCCAGTTCATATAAGGAAATCAGTCAATTGACATAAAGAAATTACACCCCAATCTATGGATTTCACATGAGTGGGCAGGGGTGCAGCCTATGCCCTGCCAAGCCCACCCATGGCTGCACCCCTGCCCAGTCATGTGAAACCCATAGAGTAGGGCTTTATTTATTTCAATTGAATGATTTCCTTATATGAACTGTGGGAGCCCCCACATAAGGGCTTTATTTTCCCCCACAAAAGGGCTTTATTGCAGACATAAATACTCCTCAGGTTCATCAGCTATCCGGGTGGCGATCCCACAGGTGAAGAAGCTAGATGTGGGAGTCCTGGACTGGCGTGGTTACACATGGTCTGAGGTTGTGAGGCTGGTTGGAGGAACTGCCAAATTCACAAAAATGACATTGGAGGCAGCATATGGTAGAGAAATAAACATTACATTCATTCATTACATTCAACAGCTCCATTGACATCCCCGTAGTCAGCATATCATGCTCCCTCAAAACTTGAGACATCTGTGGCATTGTGTTGTATGACAGAACTGCACATTTTAATGGCCTTTTATTGTCCCCAGCAGGTGCACCTGTGTAATGATCATGCTGTTTAATCAGCTTCTGGATATGCCACACCTGTCAGGTGGATGGATTATCTTGGCAAAGGAGAAATGCTCACTAACATGGATGTAAACTAAATGTGTTCACAAAATATGAGAGAAATAAGCTTTTTGTGCATATGGAACATTCTGGGATCTTTTATTTCAGCTCATGAAACATGGGACCAACACTTTCCATATTTAGAGCTTATATATTATCTCAGTATATATTGTACATTAAAAACCTACTATACTATACTTAAGCAATAAGCAACGGCTAAGGACTGTTCACTGGACACATCCCTTCGCCGTGGTACATTGGCAATATACCACAACCCCCCCCCAAGGTGCCTTGCTATTGTAAACTGGTTTCCAACGTAATTAGAGTAGTAAAAATAAATGTTTTGTCATACCTGTCCTATACGGTGTCATATATCACGGTTGTCAGCCAATCAGTATTCAGGTCTCAATCTACCCAGTTTAAAATATACTATATTGTACTACAGTATAGGCTATTATACTTTTACAACATCATACTGCATTCTCAAGTCATTTTAACCACAATCGTTAGAGGATAAAGCATATTGAGTTCCAGTAAAACAACCACTCTCATAGGTTGCCAATGAAAGACAATTGGCCCCTGGGTAGAGATCTTATTGCCTTATGTTCTTCAAACTATCAGTGGATCCACCTTGTTTGTCCTAAGAGGAAATGATCCAGACACATATCATCGGCACGATCCAAAACTCTGCCCATCTTCAAAAATTAGAGTCAAATGTGTTTTGATGCTTTCCACTTGTCATTCAAAATCACAAGAGAGAGCGCGACAAAGACAAGAACTGTGAGGAAGAAACGCCTGGAGCGCACAGCAGGAGATTGTTGATGGGTTGAATGTGTCTTGTGTACAGCAGATGGTCTGGGGATTTCTGGAAATGACAGAACTGCAAGACCATTGTACTGTAGCTAACTGGATGGTCATATCTTGGGGAAAGATTTATCTTCTAACTTACAACCTAAAAACAAAAGGGAGTCACCAAAAGACTGTAGATGTCATTATGTACATCATTCATGATTTAATTCATGGTGCCTCTTTCCATTCAGAATGGCAAGACAAACACGGCACCTCTAGGTAACCCAATACAGGAGCAGACACAGTGTCTAACAACCTCAGCCCGTCTCCCTCTCCATCTTTAGAGAAACCGGCACAGGTGCAGAGCACACACTTTACTGACGAACAATACTTTGTCAACGTCGTCAGTGCCATTTGCTAAGACTGTGAAATGTCACCTTCAAAGGGTTCCTAGTCCAACACACTATTGTTCTAAGGGGCTGAAGCATAGCATTTGCCTGAGGCAGGGAAATGAGGTTCTATTTTGGATTCTCTGTGATTAAGTGCTGTGCAGACAGATCCTCACCCCACCCTTACCTTTATGCACTCTGGCTGCCCTTCATGAAAAACATCAACATGGCGTACTGAACACCTAATTATAGTTCCTCAAGAGTGTTTTGTTGTCCATATAAATAAGTATAATGTTTAACAAAGGTTGCTATAGTTAAACAGGTGTTTCTGGACCAAGTAGTGATTTGTACAGTATATCATTTTAAGTAAGGGAATTCCACTTGTGTTGTATGTGCCAACATAAAGTTGTGAAACTACAAAGATCTGCTCACCTTATGTGTCTATAGGAGTGCAACACTGACGTTACAATACTGAAATGCATCAGGCCCTCAAATAAAAACAAGTCTAGTCATTTAACAGAGATTTATACCAAGCTAGTTAAATGTATTGGAAATTGATTACGCTTTGGAATCATTCTTTAACAGCCAGTCGGTAACTTAGAGTTTCAATGCTTTGAAATGCGTTGGCATGGCAGTGTGTGGAATATAGAGACAGTAGGGAAAGACTGACCTCAGGGAAATGACATGCTTTCTACCTTTCTCTTGGCAGTATGTGCGGCAGGTCAGGGGTGGGAGGTCAAAGGAGACATATAGGGATGTGAATTGTCTTTAATGGCCTTCCTTGTTCTCCCTGGGGTTTAGGATTTATAGTTTCTCCCTGACACTATGTACAGTGCCTTGTAAAAGTATTCATCCCCCTTGGCATTTTTACCTATTTTGTTGCATTACAACCTGTAATTTAAATAGATTTTTATTTGGATTTCATGTAATGAACATACACAAAATAGTCCAAATTGGTGATGTGAAATGTAAAAAATAACGTGTTTCAAAAAATGAACCCCTTTCCTATGAAGACCCTAAATAAGATCTGGTGAATGAATGAATTCGTCGGGGCATGGACTCTACAAGGGGTAGAATGCGTTCCACAGGGATGATCGTTCATGTTGACTCCACTGCTTCCCTCATTTGTGTCAAGTTGGTTGGATGTCCTTTGGTGATGGACTATTCTTGATACACACGGGAAACTGTTGAGCGTTGAAAAGAAAAAACAGCAGCCTTGCAGTTCTTGACACACTCAAACTGGTGCGCCTGGCACCTACTACCATACCCCCTTCAAAGGCACCTTAATCCTTTGTCTTGCCCATTCACCTTCTGAATGGCACAAATACACCACCCATAATACATAAATACATAATCCATTTCTCAAAGCTTAAAAATCCTACTTTAACCTGTCTCCTTCCCTTCATCTACACTGATTGAAGTGGATTAAACAAGTGACATCAATAAGGGATCATAGCTTTTACCTGGATTCACCTGGTCAGTCTGTGATGGAAAGAGCAGTGATCCTAATGTTTTTTTTACACTCAGTGTATATGACAAAAGCTAGCATGGGTCACCGCACATTAGTGACAGACTATGTAGATGACAATATGATGTGGAATTGTGACAAAGTAAATAACATGGTGTGAAGTGTAAATAATGTATGCATCACTTGAGGAAAATGGATGCTGTCACAGAAAGTGGATAAAATACTACTACAATTGAATGTGTTGTTTACGGAAAGAAAGATAACATGAAAAAATGGCTTTTGATTGCGTACCAAAACATGGGCCGAATAACTTAACTACAGTGTCGCAAAGCCATCAACACGACTAAACATGATGGATCAGAGTGTCTGCAAATCGTATAATCACAGAGCTCTCCCTGCTTGACCCGTTACATATTCACATCGTTCTGATTACCCTTTGCTGCGGTTAAACAGTCCTATCCTTGCAACAAAATGCAGCTGTCTTTCCCATATTGTGTCCAGCCATGCCTGATGAGAGAACAAATTAAGCCCCCGAAGGCTATTTAATGCACTCAAAGCTAGCTACCACTCTTTCTCACTCTGTCCATGAGTTTTAATATGGCCTTGACCACACATTCTGCTATTGTTGTCGTGCTTATCCCTAAGGTTAATGTATGGTCTTGCTTTCAGTTTAAATACATATTTTATTCATTTGCAATATCAGATGAATTATTTGATAAATGGCTAGATTGAGTTTGCTTCCACCTACAGTGGGAGGCAGGGTAGCCTAGTGGTTAGAGCGTTGGACTACTAACCGAAAGGTTGCAAGTTCAAATCCCCGAGCTGACAAGGTACAAATCTGTCGTTCTGCCCCTGAACAGGCAGTTAACCCACTGTTCCTAGGCCGTCATTGAAAATAAGAATTTGTTCTTAACTGACTTGATAAAGGTCAAATAAAAAACTCTAAATAAATAGTAGGCATATGAGTAATCCATTTTAAATAAACAAAACATGTCATTGAACTAGGTGGTATCGCTCTCACGCCTGTTGAGCTTTGGCCTTACAACTGTAATAAAACTATGACCTCATTTCCCTAAATCTTATAATTCTAACTCACACAAGGTGCATAGCTAGCAACAGAGTTGCCTCTGAATATAGAATGTATTGTTGCACTATAACTGATAAATAAAATAGAGAAACATTCACCCTCTGTGACGATTTAACATGAGGAAAAATGTCCAGATATTTTCACGAGCTAGTGAGACACTGGGGTTATGCAAAACACTCATTAAGTATTAACACGGTTCAACACATATTCATCACATTCAGTGTTGGAAACGAGGCCATTGGCAATTAAACGATTCATATTATGATCCAATGTCAAGCATTTCAATTTTTGGTGTGCAAATACGTGTCTAAAGGTAATATACCAATTGCATTCATGACGTAAATAATGTTGTTCACCAACTGGATAATGGCCTCTCATTTTGCTGTATATTTCAAGGACTCAGGCAGGCTGGTATTTATATTATGCAAATAAGCCGAACTTACTGTCTGGGTACATAATGGTAATGTATTGCTGTTAGAAAGCCTTCTGAGAAGAGTAGGCTTGAAAACATGAAAGTCGTTGTTGCTCACGTTTGGTTATCTTCTTTTTCCCTCAATTCCAACATGTCAAATTCCACATCATTAAAATGTGAAGATTCTAAAAATTCACTAGGAACTCCATTATTAATCATGTTTTATTTTGAGAGAGAAAAAAAGACTGAAAATGCCAATGAAAAGGTTAAATTAAATGCTTTATGTATGACTCATTTCCTTTGTTGGGCTGGGAGATGCGCCGCGCGCCCAATGCTTTGAGGGAGATGTCGCCGAACTCAGCTGTGTGGGTTGAGTGAGTGTTGGGCCCATTGTACCAGGCTAAAAGCCCAGGGTAACGCTTACTATGCATAATCTTCAAGCAGGCCGGTGGGGCACATCTTCTCTCATTTAAATCTCGCCAGCTGCTTGCATAACATCCTTTACTCCCTAAGTGGCAGACCTCTCTGTGCAATACCGCTCCTCTTGTGAGGATGAGCAGTAATCACATTGATTAAAGGAGCTGTCGCTTTGTGCTATGAGGTGTAGTCGCAGAAGGCAAATGCTGCATTATGCCTACGTTGCAATCTTTAGGATCACAAATTCAAGGTGGTGGTTAGTGTTTTGATGTTCCAAGCAGTCATGATAGTCACAGGTGCAATTGGGGAACTAACCAGGATAGATATGCCTTACTGTGTGGAGAAGCCTGACAAGAATCACCCAACAATTACCAATCAAGATGAATTCTGCAGCTGTGACAAGGAACCTGTGTGCATTATCAAACACATTCCCCCAAGCTGATAAATAAACAGCCTCCTAAAGACACCAAAACCTTGTTCTTCAACTATTCGCCTGATACTGCATACATATTACACATGCTGAATGTTTGTTTGACAGTTTGTTTTTTGACCAGTTTGATTTGTTTGATCGTTTTTGATACATACACAGGTTAATAAATGTGCATTGTGATTGTAATTTCACAGAACTTTAAACGTCAACAATCATCCACGTACAATATGGGGATTCATTTTGAGACCATTTTCTTGAACAGCATTTATGTAGTGTATTGTGAGTTCCCACTCAACTATTCACCTGTTATCTACGAATCACCACTAAGCTAATGTAATATATGCGTGTGCCGTTCTGCTGATATGCTAATGTATTAACCGTTAGAATATCACCCATTAGTATTAGCCCTGTCAGCGACTATGACTCTGTGTGTTCCTGTCCCTCAACCCATCCACCAAGTCAAACAGGGCTGTGCCATGATCCAAGTGTCAGTGAGTGACATTCACACAAATGTTGTTAGTCACTGATGAGCCTGCCACCTTTTCATATCCAGTTAGTTCATGAGCCTGCTGCCTTTTCATATCCAGTTAGTTGATGAGCCTGCCACCTTTTCATATCAAGTTAGTGTTCTCCTGTTCTCAGGAATTTCCACTTAAGGATTGTCCAGAGACAGCAATCACACTTATTTTAGCCCTTAACTTTAGAAGTCGTATCCCAAGCAAATGCATACCAGCCCTGAGATTACTTATTTATTCTCAAATTGTCATATACAATAGAAGTTATGCAGGTGGAAACAGCACTACTCTCCAGAAAGAACACCATGTCACAGTTATTTTGATCACCAACACCTACCAGTGGAACTTAACATTGTCAGAATCCATGTTTGTTGATGGGACTGAAATGTATTGTGGTGCTCCGAGCCCTTGGAATCAATCGCCTTTTAGACGGCACTGTGCCCTCGTATGAATGTTATTATTGGACTCAAACACTGAGAACAGACATGCAAGTGACTTTACTGCCTGCAACGTGCCTCTTCGAGGTCCTCAAGGCCATCTTTGTCACGGGTGGGTGTCACAAGCCGCACATACTGAAGACACGGCCGGCAGGCAGCCTTCTATACACATCGCATTCAGTATTGCTAGTTTAATGTGTATAGGTTGTGAAGTCAAGTCACAAGGCGTGCTGTTTTTTTTTAATGTTCCATCATAACACATTGGGTGATCCGGGTGCCATCACAGTGTCATTCCCAGTCAGTGGGTTTTGACGGGTGTCTTACAAGCCCTTTGGTAGACGGCAGAAGTGCTGATTCGGGACAAGAATGTTTTTCAAAAAGCCCTTGCCTCTGAATACAGCAGGTCAAGGACCAATTAATTCAAATGCAGTGGAATGCTTCTCCTCTGTTGTGCCTGGTTACAGGAAGTAGATGTTTGAAATTAACCAAGTTGAATGTTGTTTATCTCATGTAGGCAGCTTTCTTGGCAGTTCAACCTTATGCTGTAGGGTTCCTTTTTAATTGTGAGTTGGTGCTTACTGTTCTGATCTGATGTGACTTAAACACACAGTATGTGATATATTATCTTGGTTGTAAGCAGTGTTGGGGAGTAAAGGATTACATGTAACGGATTACAAAAACAAACAAAAAAACTTAATGTTACCAGCAAAAATATTGAAATCAGACTACAGATACTTTTGAAAAAGTTGATTGCTTCTAGGATTACTTTAAAATTCAGAAATGTTGTTTCCGATAAAATAAAATAAAACGTTCTACTTTCTCAATGTCGTTCAAATCAGCATTGAAAAAAGGCACAAGTTTAAGTTTGTTTTCCGCCTGAGCGAGTCAGAGAACACTATGATGAGAACACTATGATGACACACCAAATGTGTTGCGGGAAAATAGCAGGAATGGGCATTTGCAGGCTACAGTCCAAGCTATATCTTCCAATGGTGTGACTACTGTCGGCATCCAAAGATTATCCAACTTGAATAAACGGAGGTAAGGACGACAGCAGCAGTGTAGCTTACGGGCAAAATTGATATCACTTATTATTGATGCCTGCATAACTCATAGATGTGAATCACATTGCTGCTCTCTCATTTAGCTATTTGCGCCTTACGGATTGTGGTTGTTGTGGATGGCTCATCACAAATGTATATGTGTATTTTAACCGAAAAGTTTAAGCTGCGTAGTGAAAAATGTGCTCTTGCAACAGCTGCATAATGCAGATCTCAGCCTATGGAATAAAAGTTTGAGTTTGAGTTCCTACCTTCTAAACTCCCTCGTGGTATTGTGCTTTATACTGTCAACAACCAGTTTAATTTAAGAATTTGCAGCTATTTTATTGCTCAATCTAATTCCTGCTGATTAAAACAAACATGCCCATAGGCCTAGCTGGACACATGCTCAAACTCG
Organism: Oncorhynchus nerka; assembly: GCF_034236695.1. NCBI lineage: Eukaryota > Metazoa > Chordata > Actinopteri > Salmoniformes > Salmonidae > Oncorhynchus > Oncorhynchus nerka. The sequence continues at coordinate 25,612,999 of NC_088397.1, read as the reverse complement.
GGCACTTTTGATAGACTTAAAGGGGCATTCTGTAGTTGTTACAGACCAATTGATTATCTTATAAATGCCCCATGTGCCACGTTCTGACCTTAGTTCCATTGTTTTGTCTTTGTTTAAGAATGGTCAGGGCGTGAGTTGGGGTGGGCAGTCTATGTTCCTTTTTCTATAATTTGGGATTTCTGTGTTTAGCCTGGTATGGTTCTCAATCAGAGGCAGCTGTCAATCGTTGTCCATGATTGAGAACCATACTTAGGTAGCCTGGTTTCACTTTTGAGTTGTGGGTGATTATTTTCTGTTCTGTGTTTTATGTATGCACCATACAGGACTGTTTCGGTTTCATTTCGTTCTCTTTGTTGTTTAATTATTTAGTGTTCTGAGTTATAAATAAATATAATGAACACTTACCATGCTGCGCATTGGTCCTCCGATCCTTCCTACTACTCCTGCTAGTCAGAGGAGGAAGACGAAAACCCTTACAGAATCACCCACCACCAAAGGACCAAGCAGCGTGGTAACGGGCAGCAGCGATCTTCAGACTCCTGGACATGAGATGAGATTCTGCATGGCAAGGGACCCTGGGTACAGCCGGGACAGTATCGACGCCCCAAGGCAAAGCTGGAGGCAGCGAAAGTAGAGAGGCGGTGGTATGAAGAGGCAGCACGGCAGCGCGGTTGGAAGCCAGAGAGGCAGCCCCAAAAAGTTATTGGGAGGAGGGACACGGGGAGTGTGTCGAAGTCAGCTAGGAGACCTGCGCCAACTCCCCGTGCTTACCGTGGAGAGAGAGGGACCGGGCAGGCACCGTGTTATGCCGTGAGGCGCACGGTGTCCCCGGTGCGCAGGCATAGCCCGGTGCGGTACATAGCAGCGCCTCGTATCGGCCGGGCTAGAGTGGGCATCGGGCCAGGTGCCATGAAGCCGGCTCAGCGCATCTGGTCTCCAGTGCGTCTCCTCGGGCCGGGGTACATGGCACCAGCCCTACGCATGGTGTCCCCGGTTCGCCAGCACAGCCTAGTGCGGGCTATTCCACCTCGCCGCACTGGCCTGGCTACCGGGAGCATCCAGCCAGGTAGGGTTGGGCAGGCTCGGTGCTTGAGACCTCCAGTGCGCCTTCACGGTCCGGTCTATTCGGTGCTACCTCCACGCACAAGCCCTCTGGTGGTAGCCCCCCGCACCAGGGTGTCTCTCCGTCTCCTCCCTACAGGTGCTCCCGTCTGTCCTGAGCTTCCAGAGTCTCCCATCAGTCCTGAGCTTCCAGAGTCTCCCGTCTGTCCTGAGCTTCCAGAGTCTCCCGTCTGTCCTGAGCTGCCAGAGTCTCCCGTCTGTCCTGAGCTGCCAGAGCCGCCCTGTCTGTCCTGAGCTGCCAGAGCCGCCCGTCTGTCCTGAGCTGCCAGAGCCGCCCGTCTGTCCTGAGCTGCCAGAGCCGCCCGTCTGTCCTGAGCTGCCAGAGCCGCCCGTCTGTCCTGAGCTGCCAGAGCCGCCCGTCAGTCAGGAGCTGCCAGAGCCGCCCGTCAGTCAGGAGCTGCCAGAGCCGCCCGTCAGTCAGGAGCTGCCAGAGCCGCTCGTCAGTCAGGAGCTGCCAGAGCCGCTCGTCAGTCAGGAGCTGCCAGAGCCGCACGTCTGTCCTGAATTGCCAGAGCCACCCGCCTGTCCTGAGCTGCCGGAGCCGCCCGTCAGTCAGGAGCTGCCGGAGCCGTCCGTCAGCCAGGAGCTGCCAGAGTCTGTCCGGTGCTGCCGGAATCCCCCATCCATTCGGGACCCAGGGCTAGGGTCCCCAGTCCGAGGTCGGCGGCGAGGGTCGCCGCTCTAAAGAGGCCACGGACGCAGGTGAAGAGGTGGACAAAAACTATGGTGGAGTAGGGTCCATGTCCCGCGCCAGAGCCGCCACCGTGGACAGACGCCCACCCAGACCCTCCCCTATAGGTTCAGGTTTTGCGGCCGGAGTCCGCACCTTTCAGGGGGGGGGGTACTGTCACGTTCTGACCTTAGTTCCTTTGTTTTGTCTTTCTTTTAGTATGGTCAGGGCGTGAGTTGGGGTGGGCAGCCTATGTTCCTTTTTCTATAATTTGGGATTTCTGTGTTTGGCCTGGTGTGGTTCTCAATCAGAGGCAGCTGTCAATCGTTGTCTCTGATTGAGAACCATACTTAGGTAGCCTGGTTTCACTTTTGAGTTGTGGGTGATTATTTTCTGTTCTGTGTTGTACAGGACTGTTTCGGTTTAATTTCGTTCTTTTTGTTGTTTTATTATTTGAGTTATAAATACATTTAATGAACACTTACCACGCTGCTTATTGGTCCTCTGATCCTTCCTACTACTCCTCCTCGTCAGAGGAGGAAGACGAAAACCCTTACACCATGAGTTTAGTGAAACTGTCACACCCCATGAGAACCCAAATCATAACCCTATTTTTCACCAATGTCTGTACAAATTGTAAATGTAAACAAACACTGTATGAGAATCAACATGGTTAAAACAATAATTTTGATTTCATGGATAGTCTGTTCTTGCATTCATGACGACAACAGCCGCACCATTGGAAGACATAGCTTGGACTGTGGCCTACAATAGCCTATTCCTGCTTTTTTCCCACGATCCATCCAAACTTAAACTTGAGCCTTTTTTCAATGCTGATTTGAGCGTCATTGAGAAAACAGAAAGGTGTAAAATATTTTTTTTCTTCTGAATTTCAAAGTATATGTAATCTGATTACAATATTTTTGCTGGTAACGTAACATACAGTATTACAGTTTTTTTTAATCAGTTACATAAGGTGTTACTTTCCAACCCTGCACAAACACTATTGTGCATACCTTTCTCTCATAGCTAAAATGACTCAATTTGAGATGATCATCTGAGTGACATTTTTATATTCTGCAATTTTAGTTCACAGTGCTCTTGATTGTGTGCAATAATGGTCTTGTCTGTGGTTATAATACTTACTGAAGGTTTTTCTAAGATGGCTGACAAATTTGTCACTGCAGTTATGACCCCATGTGCAGCAGCCTAAATCCTATCCAGGTCTAAATCTAATCATGTATTAAGTTTCCCCATAATTAAACGGTGAAAAATCTAAATTGAATTCCAATGGGCTGTCATATGATCTAATCTCCATGAACAAAATACGATAAAAACATAGATGGTAATGAACCTTTAATAGTTCTCGCCATAATACTGCATCGCTCTGTGGCGTTAGGGACGAGAGACGGATGTGCATGAGGAGCTGTAGAAATCAAATGTCACCCAGTCCAAGTTGCTCACAGCAACAAGTAACTAAACTTCACTTCATCCCTCATTTCTTTCCCTCCCGTCAACTATTCTTTATGGTGAAAATTACTTTAGTTTAACTTTCAAGCCTAAAGCAACATTCATTAATTTAATTGCAATAACCTTTGCATGAGTGAACAACATTTTGGATTAATGTGTCATGTCGTCAAGAAATGAAACTGAACACATTCATGTCCGTAACGGCAATGTATAACTTCCTTTAGTGCACTTGTTCTCTGAGTTTACTGACGGAGAAATCAGATGGAATCTATTGGACAAAGCATTTAAATGTAAGTCTAAAATGTGAGTTAAAATGTGGATCATCTTTAATATTGCAGAAAGATTGTTGATTCCATCACTGTACTTGTCTGCATCATTTCCAGTCCCCCATATATTATTTTGGTAAATATATGTATCCATATACTGTACAGTTGAAGTCTTAAGTTTACATACACTTAGGTTGGAGTCATTAAAACTTGTTTTTCAACCACTCCACAAATGTCATGTTAACAAACTATAGTTTTGTCAAGTCGGCGAGGACATCTACATTGTGCATGACACAAGTAATTTTTCCAACAATTGTTTACAGACAGACTATTTCACTTATAATTCACTGTATCACAATTCCAGAGGGTCAGAAGTTTACTTACGCTAAGTTGACTGTGCCTTTAAACACCTTGGAAAATTCCAGAAAATGATGTCATGGCTTTAGAAGATTCTGATATGCTAATTGACATTATTTGAGTCAATTGGAGGTGTACCTGTGGATGTATTTCAAGGCCTACCTTCAAACTCAGTGTCTCTTTACTTGACATCATGTGAAAATCAAAATAAATCAGTCAAGACCTAAGAAAAAAAAGATTGTAGACCTCTACAAGTCTGGTTCATCCTTGGGAGCAATTTCCAAACGCCAGATGGTACCACGTTCATCTCTACAAACAATAGTACGCAAGTATAAACACCATGGGACCACACAGCCATCATACCGCTCAGGAAGGAGACGTCTTCTGCCTCCTCGAGATGAACGTACTTTGGTGAGAAAAGTGCAAATCAATCCCAGAACAACAGCAAAGGACCTTGTGAAGATGCTAGGAAACGAGTACAAAAGTATCTATATCCACAGTAAAACAAGTCCTACATTCACATATCCTGAAAGGCCGCTCAGCAAGGAAGAAGCCACTGCTCCAAAACCGCCATAAAAAGCCAGACTACAGTTTGCAACTGCACATGGGGACAAAGATTGTACTTTTTGGAGAAATGTCCTATGGTCTGATGAAACAAAAATAAAACTGTTTGGCCATAATCCTAACTGACCTAATACAGTGACATTTTACTAGGATTAAATGTCAATAATTGTGAAAAACTGAGTTTAAATGTATTTGGCTAAGGTGTATGTACACTTCCAACTTCAATTGTATATAACATTCTATTGGTTGCAAGAATTTTGTATAATTTAAATTGAAAAATTCGAAGTTTTGAATCCGGCATTGTTTTGCGTGTCAATTCATAAACCATGTGCCATGGAATGGCACATCGAAAATCTCTTCCCAATTATTTTGCGGTTTATATGGCACCGTTGTCAATTCATTGGTCCTTAAATTAAAATGGTATATGTTTATATTTATCACACTTTTCTTTAACCTTTTATGTTCTTTAATGCAGTGCCGACAGACAAGTTCTTTACTTTTTGCCTCTTCCGTTTTTTTTGTGGTAATGCTGCAATTAGTAGGTTGTAATTTGGGTAGAGCAGACATTCCCATATGTCTGTGTTAGCTGCATGTGTGACATAACTCCACCAGTCCTATTTATGATATCATTTACGAAAATTATACTTTTTTATTTTTTTATTATCGAAAAATATTTTTTGCAATTAGTGTATTTGAGTTTAACCACAATATTTGTTGTATTATTTGTGCTGTCTTTTCAGGTGGATTCAACTGAAATTGCAAGCAACTTTCTAAGACTTGTTTAACAACAAATAACAATATTTTGGATATGATTTCGTTTTCAAACAACCGAAAGTGAGCAGTTGTAATCTGAATAAAGGGAAAGACATTCCTACTAATTTACTAGAGAACCATTTCAGATTTAAGTATAACTTTTGTATGACTGATGCCTTTAGTGAGAGGTCTAATGCTTTACTATTTAATAATTTTTGCCCTCCGAATTCATATTCCTTATATAAATATGCCCTTTTTTATTTTTTCTGGCTTGCCATTCCAAATAACATTGAATATTTTTTGTTCATATGATTTAAAAAGCAGGTCACTAGGTGTAGGCAAAACCATAAGGAAATAGGTCAACTGTGATATGACTAAAGAGTTAATTAGGGGGATTTTTCCACAAATAAACAGGTATTTTCCTTTCCATGATAGCAAGATATTTTCTATTGTTGCTAACTTTCTATAAAAATGTATTGGAGTGAGATCATTTCTTTCTTTTGGGATTTGTATACTGTTGGGGAATAATCAGAATTAGTTGGTGTCACGGTCTGACCATCGTTCGTATGTGTTTTCCTTGTTTTAGTGTTGGTCAGGACGTGAGCTGGGTGGGCGTTCTATGTTGTGTGTCTGGTTTGTCTATTTCTATGTTTGGCCTGATATGGTTCTCAATCAGAGGCAGGTGTTAGTCATTGTCTCTGATTGGGAACCATATTTACCCCAGCCTGTTTTGTGTTGGGTTTTGTGGGTGATTGTCCTTAGTGTCTTGATGTCCCTGTTCTGTGTGTATGTGCACCAGTATTAGGCACCACGTTACGTTTATTGTTTTGTAGTGTTTAATATAGATTCGTGTTACGTTTGTTGAATAAACATGGATCGCAATCTCCAGCTGCATTTTGGTCCGACTCTCCTTCACCACAAGAGAACCGTTACAGAATCACCCACCACAAACGGACCAAGCAGCATGTCAACAGGCAGGAGCAGCCCAAAGAGGAGATGCGTAAGAAGGATTTCTGGACATGGGAGGAAATCCTCGACGGGAGCGCTGGGCTAAACCAGGGGAGTCTCCCGCCCAAAGGTGCAGCAGGAGAAGAGGCAACAGGAGCAGCCCAAAGAGGAGTACAGTATGGACTATACTTCTTGGGAGGAGATAGACAGCGGTCAGCCAGGTAGCTGCCAAAGCCCGCCTGGGCATGGAGCAGTGAGCGGAAGGTTACAGGAGAATGAGGCTGCCAGCCTGCATGGAGCAGCCAGAGTCAGCCCCAAAATGTCTTGGGGGAGGCTCACAGGGAGCTGTCAGTCTGCATGGAGCAGCCAAGCTCAGTCTGCTTCCCAAGGGCTGCAGACAAGGCAGGCACCGTGTCTGCAGTGGTGCGCCAGTCGGTGTCCCCAGTGCCAGTGCTAGCCCGGTGCGGTATATTCCAGCTCCTCGCATCGGCCGGGCTAGAGTGGGCATCGAGCCAGGTCTGGTTGGGCAGGCTCGATGCTCAAGAGCTCCAGTGCGCCTGCACGGTCCGGTCTATTCAGTACCACCTCCACACCCCAGCCCTCTGGTGGCAGCTCCCCGCCAGGCTTCCTGTGCGTGTCCTCTTCCAGTACCACCAGTACCAGCACCACGACATCTTCCAGATCTCTCCAGCGCTGTCAGCCTTTCTCCTTCCAGCGCTGCCGGAGTCTCCCGCCTGTTCAGAGCCAGAGCCTTCCGCCTCAACCAGACGCTTCCAGTCTCCGCCTGTTCAGCGCAGCCAGAGCCTTCCTCCTCTACAGCGCTGCTGGAGTCTCCTGCCTGTTCAGCGCAGCCTGAGCTGCCAGCCTGCATGGAGCAGCCAGAGCTGCCAGCCTGCATGGAGCAGCCAGAGCTGCCAGTCTGCATGGAGCAGCCAGAGCTGTCAGTCTGCATGGAGCAGCCAGAGCTGTCAGTCTGCAAGGAGCTGTCAGTCTGCAAGGAGCTGTCAGTCTGCAAGGAGCTGTCAGTCTGCAAGGAGCTGCCAGTCTGCAAGGAGCTGCCAGTCTGCAAGGAGCTGCCAGTCTGCAAGGAGCTGCCAGTCTGCACGGAGCCGCCAGAGCTGCCAGTCTGTAAGAAGCCGCCAGAGCTGTCAGTCTGCCAGGATCCGCCAGTCAGCCAGACTCTTCCAGATCTGCCAGTCAGCCAGACTCTTCCAGATCTGCCAGTCAACCAGACCCTTCCAGATCCGCCAGTCAACCAGACTCTTCCAGATCCGCCAGTCAACCAGACTCTTCCAGATCCGCCAGTCAACCAGACTCTTCCAGATCCGCCAGTCAACCAGACTCTTCCAGATCCGCCAGTCAACCAGACTCTTCCAGATCCGCCAGTCAACCAGACTCTTCCAGATCGCCAGTCAGCCGGGATCTGCCAGAACTCTTCCAGATCGCCAGTCAGCCAGGATCCGCCAGTCAGCCAGGATCTGCCAGTCAGCCAGGGCCGCCAGTCAGCCAGGAGCCGCCAGGATCCGCCAGTCAGCCAGGATCTGCCAGTCAGCCAGGATCCGCCAGTCAGCCAGGATCTGCCAGTCAACCAGACTCTTCCAGATCTGCTAGTCAACCAGACTCTTCCAGATCCGTCAGTCAACCAGACTCTTCCAGATCCGCCAGCCAACCAGACTCTTCCAGATCCGCCAGCCAACCAGACTCTTCCAGATCTGCCAGCCAACCAGACTCTTCCAGATCTGCCAGTCAACCAGACTCTTCCAGATCTGCCAGTCAACCAGACTCTTCCAGATCTGCCAGTCAGCCAGGATCCGCCAGTCAGCCAGGATCTGCCATTCAGCCAGGATCTGCCGAAACCACCAGCCAGCCAGGATCTGGTTAGATCCATCAAGGCCTGAGCTTCCTCTCACTCCCGAGCTTCCTCTCACTCCCGAGGAGGTCTCACTAAGACCCCTACTGGAGTGGGCTTCCCCTCACTCCCGAGCTTCCCCAGAGCCGCCACCGCGGACAGATGCCCACCCAGACCCTCCCCTATAGGTTTAGGTTGTGCGTTCGGAGTCCGCACCTTGGGGGGGGTTCTGTCACGGTCTGACCATCGTTCGTATGTGTTTTCCTTGTTTTAGTGTTGGTCAGGACGTGAGCTGGGTGGGCTATGTTGTGTGTCTGGTTTGTCTATTTCTATGTTTGGCCTGATATGGTTCTCAATCAGAGGCAGGTGTTAGTCATTGTCTCTGATTGGGAACCATATTTAGGTAGCCTGTTTTGTGTTGGGTTTTGTGGGTGATTGTCCTTAGTGTCTTGATGTCCTTGTTCTGTGTGTATGTGCACCAGTATTAGGCTGTTTCGGTTTTCGTTACGTTTATTGTTTTGTAGTGTTTAATATAGATTTGTGTTACGTTTGTTGAATAAACATGGATCGCAATCTACACGCTGCATTTTGGTCCGACTCTCCTTCACCACAAGAGAACCGTTACAGTTGGTAACATAGGTAAGAGGTTTTATATTCATTATATGCTTGTGAGTTACTTCTGTTGTTATCAGAATGTCTATTTTTGTATAATACTGTGGGCCGGTTGCAGTTCTGTTCTCTGTCTGTATTCTATTGTTTCCAGTACTTGTCTTATATTATCTCCAATGTATCGTCCATGTAAAAAACCTGTCTGATTAGGATGAATAATATCTGACAATACCTTCTTAATTCTATGTGCCAAGCATTTAGCTAGAATTGTTGCATCACAACACTAAAGTGTAAGAGGGCTCCAATTTTTTTAAATGGACTGGCTCTTTATATATACCACTTGGATCCTGTTTCAGTAATAATGAAATCAGACCTTCTTGTTGCGTGTCTGATAATCTACCATTTATATAGGAGTGGTTAAAACATGCTAATGGTCCTTTGAGTATATAAAAAAAAGTTGTGTATACTTCCACTGGTATGCCATCCAGCCCTGGAGTTTTCCAGCCTTAAAGGCTTTAATTGCAACAAGAAATTCCCCCTCTATAATTTGGCCTTCAAATGAGTCTTTCTGTACAGATGTGAATTTTACATTATTAATAGGAAAACAATCCATACAATTAGCTTCAGTTAGTGGAGATGGAGGAGACTGAAACTATGGTACAGTTTTTATTGCTATCTAACTGTACTGTTCATCCTTCAATTTCCTTTGTTAATATGGACTCTTTTGATCTAAATTGCTTTTGTTTTATAGATGAGTACTGAATTGCATGGCCTCTAAAGGCACATTTAAAAGTGTCCCATACATTAAGGGGACCTACTGTACCTATGTTATGTTGGAAAAAGTCAGTTATAAATGATTTTGTCCTAGTTATAAACAAGTTGTCATCCAGTAGGCTTTGATTAAATTTCCAATATACTCGCCCATGTTGGAATTTGTTTAAGAGTAATATATATGCCAATTATGGGATGATCCAACCGCATTCTGCCCCGTCGGCACTTTTTTAAAAACTTTTGGGGCCAGAGAGAATGACATAAGAAAGTTATCAAGATGACTACCTTGATTAAGCCTCCGCCATGTATATCTGACTAGGTCAGGGTATTTAAGCCTCCATATATCCCCTAATTCCAATATATCCATGACATTCATGATTTCCTTAAGTGCCTGAGTTTGTAGTGTGATTTCCTTTACAGTCCACAGAGGTATTTAAAACCGCATTAAAATCTCCCACCATAATAATAGAGTCTAGTGTTGCTTTTAGAGTTGATCAATTCTTATATATATTTTTAAAGAAGCTGGGATCGTCATTATTTGGACCGTATAGGTTCATTCATATCTGTTTGTCTAATAACATATTTAAAATAATCCATCTACCTTGATGATCTGTTTGGACAATTTGCACATTTGGATCAAAATTGCTGTTAATTAATATCATTACCCCTTTTGAATTTATTTGCCCATGGGAGAAATAGAAATAAACTTTCATAGATGACCAGCAGGGTCAGATAATAATGATCACAGTGGTTGTAAAGGGTGCAACAGGACAGCACCTCAGGAGTAAATATCATTTGGCTTTTCATAGCCGATCATTCAGAGACAGCAGGTGCGGTAGAGAGAGAGTCCAAAACAGCAGGTCCGGGACAAGGTAGCATGTCCAGTGAGCAGATCAGGGTTCCATAGCCGCAGGCATAACAGTTTAAACTTGAGCAGCAGCATGGCCAGGTGGACTGGGGACAGCAAGGGGTGTGAGACTTTTGAAAAAAACATGCAGGGCTTGACATGAACCTGTTTATCAACTTGTCCTTCAGACAAGGAGGTGAATGAAAATGTTATTGTGTTGTTTGATGCAAGAAACCACTTTGTAAAAAAATGTATTATTATTCCCGTACCATTATTACAGAAAATCAGATATATTATTCTACCCTCTACCTATTGGCTACTTAGCTTATTCATGCCTGTCTCAAAATATGACACTACCTCTTTAATACCAAAAAAACAACACTTTTTACACTTTTCAAGGATGTCTACAAATGTACACGTTTTGTGCTCTTGTAGGAAGTAGTTTTGCGCCCCCTTGTACTTGTGTGGTGGAGGAGATCTTCGTGGGCTATACTCCTCCTTGTCTCAGAAAAGTAAGTTGGTGGTCTGTTGATATACCTCTAGTGGTGTGGGGGCTGTGATTTGGCAAAGTGGGTGGGGTTATATCCTGCCTGGTTGGCCCTGTCTGGGGGTATTGACGGACGGGGCCACAGTGTCCCCTGACCCATCCCTGTCTCAGCCTTCAGTATCTATGCTGCAATAATCTATGTGCCGGGGGCTAGGGTCAGGTCAGTCTGTTATATCTGGTGCCCTGTGTGAATTTAAGTATGCTCCATCTTGTTCTCTCCCTGACCTATTCACCAGACGTACTACCTGCTCTTTTCGACTTTCTCTCTCTCTACCACACCTACTGTCTCCATCTCTAAATGCTCGGCTATGAAAAGCCAACTGATATTTACACCTGAGGTTCTGACCTGTTTCACCCTATACATCCACTATGATTATTATTTGACGATGCTTGTCATCTATAAACATTTGAAAATCTTGAAGACAAATTGGACCTTAATCGCCTTAATGGCCTTAGTGGCCATGTACTCTTAATTATAATCTCCATTTATAATCTCCAAGTTTTTCTTAGCCACCGTACTTCTACATCTGTAGCTTGCGTTTTGGGGTTTTAGGCTGGGTTTCTATATAGCACTTTCTGACATATGCTGAGGTAAAAAGGGTCTTGACTACAAATTATCTATAACCTGGCTAATTACTCACTAACTAGCAAAGGATATGAACAAAATGTGCACACGTGTCTACATGCAGCTCTTGCTTTGCAAAACAAGTGCATCTACTGTACACGTGACCACAGCTGTAAACACAGTCCATTTCAAAGTAAATGGCACAGATCCATATATGGCAATGGTCTATTTGCATATAGCCCTACTGCCGCTCTGATTGGTTATGCCAGACCGGTCTGTGTAGAGTACGGGCTGAGTCATGCGTAATAAAATCCTACTCCTATGTGTTGAGCCTTCAACAAAATATCTTGCATAGTTCGTTTTGTTTTGGTATGTTGCATTGAAAATGGCTACTATTTATTGCGTTGCTTCGATCACAATTGCCACAGTAAAGGGAAAGGTTGATAGTGTTAACAAACAGGGAAAGTTGAGTGAAGTTCAATCTCGTGCTTCTCTCCGTGAACTGACATTTCTTCTGCGTGCTGTGCGATAGTCTCGGGTGATGTCAAAGTTGTGAACAGAGTGCCCCATGGTGGCTGTGTGGTTAGGATATGGGCAGGCATAAGCTACGGACAACAAACACAATTGCATTTTATTGATGGCAATTTAAATGCACAGATATACCTTGACGAGATCCGGAGGCCCGTTGTTGTGCCATTCATCCTCCTCCATCACCTCATTTTTCAGCATGATAATGCACTGCCCCATGTCGCAAGGATCTGTACACAATTCCTAGAAGCTTATAATGTCCCAGTTCTCCCATGGTCTGAATACTCACCAGACATGTCACCCATGTCTGGTGACATGGGTGACATGTTTGGGATGCTCTGGATTGACTTGTACGACAGCCTGTTTTAGTTCCCACCAATATCCAGCAACTTCACACAGCCATTGAAGAGGAGTGGGACAATGTTCCACAGGCCATAATCAACAGCCGGATCAACTCTATGCGAATTAGAGGTGTCGCGCTGCATGAGGGAAATGGTGGTCACACCAGATACTGACTGGTTCTCTGATCCAGGCCCCTACCTTTTTTTAAGATGTCTGTGATCAACATATGCATATCTATATTCCCAGTCATGTGAAATCCATATATTAGGGCCTAATTTATTTATTTAAATTGACTGATTTCCTTATATGGACTGTAAATCAGTAAAATCTTTGAAAATGTTGCATGTTGCACTTGTATTTTTGTTCAGTGTATATACCAACGATTATTCAGATCAGAAAAGGCTCTAGTTCACAAATGACAATGAGTTGAATCATATATTTGTCATTTCCGGGTCTTAGAACATAACAAAATAACAATACTATATGCTTTTAAACAATTGTCACTGGAAGTATGATAGGTAATGACAATCTTAACATTATAATGTGACCTGTATAGACACTTGTACTATGTTGACACCAAATTTCATGCAGTTACACCAAACAGAATTTGTTCAGTGGCACAATTTGACATTGTACTAAATATAGTATAAGGACTTGACTGTTCAGTGGTTCCTCTTTTAAAAGTTGTGTCATACTGCGGCACACCTTGCGGGCTGCTGCAGCATTCTGTGGCACGTTATCTATTTGTCAGCCATTTTTTTATTTTAATGCAAGTTATTGCTAGTTTGACCACCTCTTTGAGAAGCATTTGATAGTCTTCCATATTGGCATTACCAGATAATTTTAAACCTTTTTTGTAATAACATAGTGTATGGGATTGATTTTAAGAAATGTGGCTTAATTTGATTAATATTATGGTGTTTCTGTTCCGAGAAAAGAGAAACACGATCCGTTAGGATGGAATGGAAAATATGGAGCTGTACAACGTGACGGTCGGGAGTAGGCTACAGCATGAGGATTGGAGGATTACATTTTTTTTTCTCCATTCATTAAACATCTTTGTTCCAATATTTCTGTAAATCAGTGATATAGTAATTCGTTATGGATCCATAACTAAATCAACATCTGCATTTTGAAATATTATTTGTATCATTATTTTATTAACAAAAGCGTAAAGGTGCTGATGAAGAAATACAGTACGGTACAGTATATGCTTTTAGATTTGGATAATAAAGTATTTAAAGCATTTTGAAGATAAGCCACCTGCATTTGATTATTAGGCTACTGTGCAGTTTACAATACATACTGTAGTAAACTTGGGAAAGTGCATAATTCCTTACATAAGCGAGAGCAGGCCATGTCTGTACTACTGAATGTGGGGCATGTGGGAGACCGGGGTTCAAATCCCAGACGGCGTGGAAGAAGTAGCCTGTCCTTGTAAATAAGATTTTTTTCTTAACTGATTCCATATGTGTAATTTCATAGTTGTGATGTCTTCACTATTATTTTACAATGTAGAAAATAGTAAAAAATTAAGAAAAATCCAAACTTTTGACTGGTACTTGCTTATGTTACGGTTTTCTTGCGGTGAAGGAGAGGCGGACCAAAATGCAGCGTGGTTATTATTATACATCTTTAATAAAGATGAAAACGAACAATACAAAAACAAATAAACGTAACGAGAAAACCTAAACAGCCTACACTGGTGCAAACTAACACAGAGACAGGAACAATCACCCACTAAACACTCAAAGAATATGGCTGCCTAAATATGGTTCCCAATCAGAAACAACGATAAACACCTGCCTCTGATTGAGAACCACTCCAGACAGCCATAGACTATACTAGATAACCCCACTAAGACACAATCCCAATACCTACAAAAACCCCAAGACAAAACACACCACATAATAAACCCATGTCACACCCTGGCCTAACCAAAAATAATAAAGAAAACACAAAATACTAAGACCAGGGCGTGACAGCTTAATTAATTTGATTAATATTATGGTTTTCTATTCCTAGAAAAACTAAAAATCTTCTGGGTTTCCATTAGGATGGAATGGGAAATATGGCGCTGTACAACTTGACGGTTGGGAGTACAGTACTGGGCTATTTAGATAAATAATCTCCGCAGGGCACGCGGGAGACTGGGTTCAATTCCCTGACCGGGAGGAAGGAGTAGGCTGTGCTGGTAAATAATAATTTGTTCTTAACTGACTTGCCTAGTTAAATGAAGGTTACACCAAGAGCATAACATTTCTGCACCTTCATTTTATAATTATTGTCTAATCAATACCCAAACTGAGATTAAGTGAAAATTAAAATCTCATTGATTTATCAAGACCAGTGCCCATACTTTTTTGTTGTTGTTACCTTTATTTAACTAGGCAAGTCAGTTAAGAACAAATTCTTATTTTCAATGATTGCCTAGGAACAGTGGGTTAACTGCCTGTTCAGGGGCAGAACGACAGATTTGTACCTTGTCAGTTCGGGGGTACTTGTCTCAGAGCAGCGAGAAACGGTGCTAAAATAGTTGTAGGCTTTTGCCTCTAACTCATTTCGCCTATGCTAGGCCTACAGTATATCTAAAAGTGTTGTTTTCAATGACGTAACTCTCCACCAATAATGACATTTAGAGGATTGGAGGGCTCAATATTAATATCTATGGGGCGTTTTCCTTTAGGATCTGTGAGAATATCTGAGAATATCTAAGGGGATTTTATGTCATTCTAAATGAATTAATAATAATAATCGCTTTGTTTAAAAAGTAACAATATTTTGGATATTTCATTTTAAATGATCCTAGAATGAGCGAGGAAAAAGGCCATTCTTGAACATGGGGTGTGACCTTCTCACTAATTTGTAAATAAAGCCAGTTTGTTATATAGAATCATTTATTTCTGGAGAAAACTAACTTGATTATTTAGCAGACATCACTTGAGTATATTCAGTCAACACATATTTTAAGAATTTCGTGGAATATTTTACCATTTTTGTTTCTTAATGCTTGTCTCACAGCAGCGCGGAACAATGCTAAAATAGCCTTCCCGCTGTGGACATCTATGTATTCTGTGTCCACTCGTGGTATCTCTCTTCGGTTACACATCCTTGGAATAGCAGAACAGAATAACGGTTCGGGCGGCCCTTGCTGTGCCTGGTGATCAGTTGGTCAAGTTCTGTTGTCAGAAGAGGAATGAAAATATCAGGGTGAACCGACGACCTGACTAACCCGTCACGTACAGTATGTTGACTCTGCCTGTTGGAGGTGGAGTTCCAGAGCTCACAGGTGTGTCTGGCATGGATTGTGACTCCATCTCGTTCCTCACCCTTTTCAAAGCGTAATTTTCCACCTGACTCTCCGCCAATGTCCCCTGACTCTCTGCCAATGCCACCTGACTCTCTGCCAATGCCGCCTGACTTTTCGCCAATACCGCCTGACTCTCCACAAATGCCGCCTGACTCTCCGCTAATGAGGGATGACTCTCCGCCAATGCGCCTGGCTCTGGACCAATGCATCAGTTGTCACCCGTATCTCTGCCCTCAAAGAATGTTTCTCTTTCTGATGGTCTGCCTTCAACGACTTGATCTTGGTCTTCAAACTTTGAATCTCACCCATGAGCACCTTCATCAGATGAGCAGGATGGTACCGCCATGAGCCCCCATCACTTACAGTGGTCCTTTGATAGAAATGGTAGATCAATTAAGAATTAAAAGTGACTCCAACACACAAATGTTGCGTACACATTTTAAGAATCTAGCTTAACTAAATAATTAGACTGTTGGTCTTTACTGTATGCTGCACATTTTTACATTGTATATCATTTCCAGCGAGACTATTCAAGCCATTGACTGATTAATGAAGATGATGAGTGATCGACAACGGCAATCTGCAATCTGCTGGCATCACAGCACAACATCAACATTGCTCTAATCACAGTCAGAAGACAGTTGATGAAACTTGTGTGGACTTATGGAAAGGCTCAGTAAGAAATGTTTTATGTAAATATATCAATTTTTTTAATTCTCAGAACATCAATCATGTGTGTTCGCTTGTTTTGTACTGTTCTGTAGTTTCGACCCAATGATTTGTCTGACAAACAAAGAACTTTGTGTCCTGCAGGCCCAGGCATGGATCAAAGCTGGCGAGACATTCAATAACGTCATCTTCACAGACGAATCAACCGTGGCCCTTGAGCAATTTGCTCAAAATTGCTACAGAAAAAAAGGAAGAAGATCAGGCAAGCTGAGTCCTAAGCATACGATCAAACTCCATGTGTGGGGGGCAATTTCTCGCCAGGGACCAGGCCCATATTTGATTTTTGATGGTAAGTTTGGCTATTTATAAAGCAGAAGGTACATAAAATATTGTAGCCTACACCTCACGGACTGTTATGTTTTCCACTACAATTCATTCCTGCCTCCTTTTTCAGGTATCATGGCTCGAGATTTCTTTCAGGAAGAAATCATCAAGAGATATGCTGGACTCTAGGTCAGAGAGTATTTCTGGGTACACATCGTTTCTTTCAATGTAGGATTATAGAACATTATGTTACATTTAGGCCTATTTACATGTATATTTCCATTATTGTACCTAATGTTGGCTGTTAGGCTAAATGTCTTTATGTCTTCTCAAAAAGCAGAAAATGACCCAAAACACACTGACACCCGGGTTTGCATTGCAAATGAGGGCATAAACTGGGTCAAGACGCCAGCAGAGTAAGTAGAACTTTATGTGGTAAAATAAGTATTAAATAAAAATAAATAAAAGACCTACAACACCTTTGTTAGGCCTATAGTATATCTAAATATATATATGTTTTCTTCTCTACATGTTCAGTTTTGTCAAGTAGGTTAGGACTTCTACTTTGTGCATGACACAAGTAATTTTTCCAACAATTGTTTACAGACAAATTCCAGTGGATCAGAAGTTTACATACACTAAGTTGACTATGCCTTTAAACAGCTGGAAAAAGCCAGAAAATGATGTCATGGCCTTACAAGCTTCTGATAGGCTAATTGACATCATTTGAGTCAATTGGAGGTGTACCTGTGGATGTATTTCAAGGTCTACCTTCAAACGCAGTGCCTCTTTGCTTGACATCATGGGCAAATCAAAAGAAATCAGCCAAGACTTCAGAAAAAAGATTGTAGACCTCCACAAGTCTGGTTCATCCTTGGGAGCAATTTCCAAACGCCTGAAGGTACCACGTTCATCTGTACAAACAATAGTATGCAAGTATAAACACCATGGGACCACGCAGCCTTCATACCGCTCAGGAAGGAGACGCCTTCTGTCTCCTAGAGATGAGCGTACTTTGTTGCAAAAAGCGCAAATCAATCCCAGAACAACATCAAAGGACCTTGTGAAGATGCTGGAGGAAACAAGTACAAAAGTATCTATATCGACATAACCTGAATGGCCGCTCAGCATGGAAGAAGCCACTGCTCCAAAACCATCAATAAAAGCCAGAGTATGGTTTGCAACTGCACATGGGGACAAAGATTGTACTTTTTGGAGAAATGTCCTCTGGTCTGATGAAACAAAAATAGAACTGTTTGGCCATAATGACCCTCATTATGTTTGAAGTATAAAGGGGGAGGCTTTGAAGCTGAAGAACGCCATCCTAACCGTGAAGCACGTGGGTGGCAGTATCATGTTTTTGGGGGTGCTTTGCTGCAGGAGGGACAGCTACACTTCACAAAATAGATGGCATCATGAGGGAGGAAAATATGGAAATTATATGGATATATGGAAGCAACATCTCAAGTTAATGCTTGGTCGCAAATAGGTCCTCCAAATGGACAATGACCCCAAGCATACTTCCATAGTTGTGGCAAAATGGCTTAAGGACAGCAAGGTCAAGGTATTGGAGTGGCCATCACAAAGCCCTGACCTCAATCCTATAGAAAATTTGTGGGCAGATTTGAAAAGGCGTGTGCGAGCAAAGAAGCCCACAAACCTGACTCAGTTATTCCCCCTCTGTCAGGAGGAATGGGACAAAATTCACCCACCTTATTGTGGGAAGCTTGTGAAAGGCTACCCGAAACGTTTGACCCAAGTTAAACAATGTAAAGGCAATGCTACCAAATACTAATTGAGTGTATGTAAACGTCTGACCCACTGGGAATGTGATGAAATAAATAAAAGCTGAAATAAATCATTATCTCTACTATTATTCTGACAATTCACATTCTTAAAATACAATGGTGATCCTAACTAACCTAAAATTGGGAATTTTTACTTGGATTAAATGTCAGGAATTGTGAAAAACTGAGTTTAAAGGTATTTGTCTAAGGTGTATGTAAACCTCCGACTTCAACTGTATAAGTCGTATATATATATACAATTCTGAACATTAACCATGTGTAGGTAGATACATGTGTAGCTAGATGTTGAATGATAGATACAAATGATTTGTTGCAAGTTGGGGAGGGGGGGTTCACACCAGCTCAAGTTTGGGGGGGGGGGGGGGGTTGCTCGGCTATTAGACAATTCTTTAGTAAAGGTTGAATAGTCTATTTTTCAGGTAATAGCCCATACGGCTTCACTTTTGAAAAACTTATAATAATACTTTCTCACTTTTCCACATGAATCCAATTGATATTGCTTTTAGTCACAATCTGCCCCAATGCCAATTAATACGTTTGGGCACACTCGGTAGCGTGCTGGACTTCGGGCTAGAATGTTGAGGGTTTGCTGCTCCCTGCTTGTTTCATTAAATGTTATGCCTGTCTCAGAGATAATAGCCTGGATTGTTACTCCCATCTCATTCCTCGCTCTCTTCCACGTGTCATTCAGCACGCTTGTGGGCATGCTGGCGGGATGTACAGTTTTTTATTCTGTATATATGAATTACAAATCAGCCTTTTCTTAAATCATGTTTCTAGTCTATTGCATAGTTACAATGTGTAATCATTGATGTCCCAGGTGCAGGAGTGGTAAACTGTTGAAGTGTATAATTGCAATACATACATGCAGATACAACATCATTCAATAGAATGGAGTTTGAATCACCTGGTATTGGATATGACTGAAAAAAAACTTGATAAATAGCGATTTTCATAAATTAACTTTAATGAAGTTGTTTGTCTCTACAATAACTAACATATTCAATTGTAAATGTTTTGCTTGACTCGTTATGACGTTATAATTACTTACATTTGCTTACACCGTAATGTTTTGTCAGCCATCGAAGAAAGCCACCAGGGACAGGTAGCTCACGTCAAATTCGTCATTGGAACCACTCAATATGATTGGTCATATAAAATCCTTGGGACCCAAATGCATAATGAGTGCTCTACCTCCCCCTTGTGGTAGTCTGGAGCAATGAAGCCATGACGCTGGGTACCTCTAAGTCCTGCGGTGTAATCTCACAACTTTTAAAGGTGGATCTGCACTCGCTGATTTGGCTTTCGCCCACTCCTCAAGAAATGCTGACATAAACATGTATTTAATTTTTTTAAACCAATTATCTCCCCAATTTCGAGGTATCCATGTGGTAGTCACAGTCTTGTCTAATTCTTGCAACTCCTGTATGGAGTCAGGAGAGGTCGAAGGTCGAAAGCCGTGCATCCTCCTAAACACAACGCAGCCAACCCGCACTGCTTCTTGAGACAATGCCCGCTTAACCTGGAAGCCAGTCGCACAAATGTGTCAGAGGAAACACCGTACACCTGGCAACCGTGTCAGCGTGCATTGCGCCCGGCCCGCCACAGGAGTTGCTAGAGCGCGATGAGACAACATCCCTGCCGGCCAAACCCTCCCATAACCCGGGCGTCGCTGGGCCAATTGTGCGCCGCCCTATAGGTCTACCGGTCACGGCCGGCTTAGACAGAGCCTGAATAAAGGATCTCTAGTGGCACATAACCTCAATGGCCGCTCAGCATGGAAGAAGCCACTGCTCCAAAACCACCAATAAAAGCCAGAGTATGGTTTGCAACTGCACATGGGGACAAAGATTGTACTTTTTGGAGAAATGTCCTCTGGTCTGATGAAACAAAAATATAGCTGTTTTGCCATAATGACCCTCGTTATGTTTGGAGTATAAAGGGGGATGCTTTGAAGCCTATGCCTTAGACCACTGCGCCACTCGGGAAGCTGGGGGTGTGGTTTGATGTGGGTGTTTCTTGGGTGTGTCCTTGCTACCACCAAGAAACACCCATCTGTCAGAACTATGCCGGCAGCTGTTTCTACCCCACTCAATCACAACAAACAAGCATGGACGGTAGCAGTAGACATGATGAAGATCGGTGAAGCTAGATTTGCTACGGAGAGAAGTTTTGAAGTTGAGGACTCCCTACCCTGAGTCACCTCAAGACGGTCATAATATACAGCTCTAAAGGATGAGCAATTGGCTGCCCTGGCCCCCCAAAATGAACCGGTGGCTGTCGAACGAACTGGAAGAGTGGACCGGGGAATGGTAGCCAGATTAGCTAGCATGTTAGGAGACAATGACAAGTCTTTATCTAGACAATAATGCTTAATATGAACATGGGCCTCTGTTAGAGAGCTGTAGTAGTTTAGTCCATAGATTTATAGTCGCCCACATGTTTATTGACAAAATAGCTGTGTAGGCTATATGGAATTCGCTGCAGTTAGTTAGACTAGCTCCCTGATATTTCTACATGAAATCACAGTTATGCTGAAGATCGACAAAAGCCAATGTCAGCATGTGTTTCATGACACTCATTTGCTACATCACCTTTTCTACCAAACAAAACTAGCAAGCAACCTTATGTCTGCTGCTAGATATGTACAAGGTGACTAATCCCAGAACTACTCATATCATATCCCTTGCATGTGTACATGTGGATATTGGACAATTACAGTATCTCCCAGCTTGAGAACCTGTGCTGTAGGGAGGTTCCAGAGGTATGTTAGTCATGTTAGCACTAATTTCATGGGTGGTGGTAGTACACAATCCCATCTGTTGGTCTTTCAATCTCCCTAGTGCTGGCTCCATACATGTACAGTGGCTTCAGAAAGTATTCAAAGTGTTACGTTATAGTAATAATCCTCAGAAATATAAACACAATACCCCATAATGACAAAGCAAAAACAGGTTTTTAGATTTTTATGCAAAAAAAATGTATTCAGACCATTTGCTATGAGACTTGAAATTGAGCTCCTGTGCATTTTGTCAGCCATCGTTGCTGAAGAAAGTCACCAGAGATTGATCATCCTTAAGATGTTTCTACAACTTGATTGGAGTCCACCGGTGTTAAATTCAATTGATTGAACATGATTTGGAAAGGCACACACCTCTCTATATAAGGTCCCACAGTTGTCATGACTTGACTTTAACATTGATCTGAAGACGGTTATTTATCTAACTAACTAACAATGTTTAATTGTTACACAATGTTTAATTGTTACACAATGTTTAATTGTTACACTGTAATAGCTACTGTAAATTGGACAGTGCATTGGTACAATCAGAAACTACTCTCACCTACAGTAATCATATACTTTGGACACAAACCGCTGACCGCTTTGAGTAAGAAATTATCAATGTATTTGTGTGAAATGCCTTGGTTCTCCGGGGATCTCTTGCAGCTTTGGAAACGGGGTTGGGCCTTTTCGCAGCACACTTGTAAGGCTCTGATTGTCCAAAATGGTTCAAGTCTTCTACTGTTGTCCATCTTTGTAGTTGTCCGGTATCCGGTGACTTGTTGTGTAGTCCTGAACTGAACTACAGAGATTTCCTTACTTTCCTTCCCTTCACTCTTGAAGAGGCTTATTTGAAGATAGGCTAGCCAGCCATATCAATGGTTTGAGCAGAGTAACAGGATGGTCCTACTTAAATTAGCTTTTGGAGATACTTTACTTTGGACATCTAATCAGCCGCACCAGTGATTGTCTGGGTTGTGAGTTTACCACCTCATGTTGAGATTCAAAGTTCTAACCACTTTAAACACGCAGCTGCAGCTTCCCTCTTTAATGGTCCAATGTGTTTTTCTTAACCCATCATTTATAGATTTAGCTCAAAAGGGGTCATTCCGGCAGCCTGGCACACTCCCTGACTTCACTCTGGGGAGGTGACTACTGAGTGTACAAAGTTCATGGAAAACAATGAATCTTACTGCTTCTCAAATCACATCCCGCTCTTAACAAAAACACTGTCATTATGTTTCATATTACAGGCACAAGCATCGTATGGAAACTTCTTTTCCCGCTTTGAGGATAATACAGTTCCACCGACGCAGCCCGGGCTCCCCCTCTCCTCTCCTTCTCCGTGGCCGACGTGAGTAAGACATTTAAATGTGTTAACCCTCGCAAGGCTGCTGGCCCAGACGGCCGCGTCCTCAGGGCATGCGCAAACCAGCTGGCTGGTGTGTTTCCGAAAATATTAAATCGCTCCCTATCCGAGTCTGCTTTCCCCAAATGCTCCAAGATGGCCACCATTGTTCCTGTACCCAGGTAGGCAAAGATAACTGAACTTAATCATCCCGTGGCACTCACTTCTGTCATAATGAAGTGCTTTGAGAGACTAGTCAAGGATCATATCACCTCCACCTTACCTGCCACTCTAGACCCACTTCAGTTTGCATATCGCCCCAACAGGTCCACAGACAATGCAATTGCCATCACACTGCACACTGCCCTATCCCATTTCGACAAGAGGAATATCTATGCTGTTCATTGACTACAGCTCAGCAATCAACACCATAGTGAACTCCAAGCTCATCATTAAGCTTGAGGCCCTGCGTCTCATCTCCGCCCTGTACAATTGGGTCCTGGACATTCTGACCCCCAGGTGGTGAAGGTAAGAAACAACATCTCCACTTCGCTGATCCTCAAAACCCACAAGGGTGCGTGCTCAGCCCCCTCCTGTACTCCCTGTTCACCCATGACTGCATGGCCATACACGCCTCCAACTCAATCATCAAGTTTGCAGATGACACAACAGTAGTGGGCTTGATTACCAACAATGATGAGACAGCCTACACGGAGGAGGTGAGGGCATTCGGAGTGTGGTGTCAGGTAAACAACCTCTCACTCAACGTCAACAAAACAAAGGAGATGATTGTGGACTTCAATAAACAGAATAGGGAACACCCCCCTATCCACATTGATGGGGCAGTAGTGGAGAAGGTGGAAAGTTTTAGCTCCTCGGCATACACATCACGGACAAACTGAAGTAGTCTACCCACACAGACAGTTTGGTGAAGAAGAGGTCTTCATCGTACAGGTCTTCATCAGTTGGTGATGGCTTGTCAGTGGTGGGTATTAATCACCTGCCTCGTCAGTGTGTACTTCCAATGCAGAAGAAGATGAGCTTTATTCCTCCGTGACGATGGAGTATATCAACATGTTGTGTTTTGAGTCGACGTCCAGTCTGAACATGGATATGTCATGCACTGGTAATGCGGGAGATATTGCGATTGCCTTTAACGGACAAGTAAAAAGCACCCTTCCCTCACCACATGGGTCTAATGAGGAAGGAAATAGCCTAATCACAGGAACAACCAGCTCAAAATCATGGAAGGAGTAATCGATCAGTGTTCCTAACTGAGTATGCCTAGGAATGAAAACATTCGCTTGAGTCAGATTCTGCACCAAGAGGTAAGTGGATCTAGCGTTTAGCTCCAACAACAGGTTACCGTTGATAGTTAGCCCTAAGTCGAATAGTCGCAGAGAGGGTTGGAAGAAGGCAACAGTGCCTTCCATTCGGTAGCTGGGCGCCAGGTTCAGTCTTACAGAAACCTCTGTGGTTCTTGCCGGTGTCACCACGGCGGACTCAGTTACCCCTTGGAAAGCATGGGAATAGTCTGCACGGATGTCATCCAAACAGGGTCGAACGAAAAGTAATTTTGAGCTGGTTGCACCAAAGACCACAGAACTTGGTTTATGGTATCGAGTTTAACACCCATTCCCACCAAAATGTCCACTCCCTCATAGACTGTATGTGGCAGGTTCGTGACAACCAGTAGGTAGTGAGACACTTCCTTGGGGCAAATGCGGAGTGATAGCGCACACAACCCTAAAGCAGTTAGTCTCGTCCGGGGAGTCATTCCCAGTGGGAATCTGACCGTTGTTGGATCAAGGGGATGGCAGTTAGCTGATTTTGAACATTTCCAAATTGATTGTTGATCTTTCCGACCATATTGCCAGTATGGCATCCTCAACCATTGTGCCGTTTAGGCACACGCTGCCTATTAGTGGAGGGCGGTATGTGTCGGCTGGAGATTCACCCAAGCCACACAGGAAAACCTCATGTTTGTTCAACTTTCGAGTTTAAATGGTCACACTGTCATCTGCCACTAATGGCGGACTCATGACCAAGTTCACCAGTGGTTTGTCTGTTGATGTCGCCATTCCTTCGTCGTTGCGTAATATATTGCAGGTATTCTTCGATGAAGGCGGTGGTGTCAGTGGAGGTGGATAGTCACGTACACAGTGGGGATAAGTGACATGATGTGGAAGTTTAAGACGCCTGATGAGAGGTGATTTAGACTGAATGCTTGGCTTCTCCACTTTGCCTTTTGGCCCATACTTCCCAACAAGATGAAGCAAACTTGGCATGGAATGCCTTGATAAAATCATCAACACCTTCCCCCCCAAAAATTATGTTCATTCGTCTTTGCGTAATGTATTGCAGGTAGCCTTCGATGTAGGCAGTGTTGTCAGTGGGGGTGGCATGGTTATTTCACCATACTTGGCTGTTTTTCCAATCCATTAGTGGTACCAAACAGTCTATTAAATCTACCCTAATCAGTATCTGTTCTGTGTCAATGCTAGTCATGTACACAGGGAGAATAAGTGACATGCTCTGGAAGTTCCATTTTAGTAGGAGATGCCTGGTGAGAGGCGAGAGCCTGAGAGAAACCTCAAAGTTTAGGGTCGCATCATTTAGTTTTTAATCAACGTTTTTCTGGGTCCACAAAGTTTGAGGTATGAGGCAAATATTTCGAGCATGAATCAATCAGTGTATCACAGGTTAAGCAATCAATCAAATGTATTTATAAAGCCCTTTTTACATCAGCCGATGTCACAAAGTGCTGTACAGAAACTCAGACTAAAACCCCAAACAGCAAACAATGCAGATGTAGAAGCACTGTGGTTAGGACAAACTCCCTAGAATTGCCAGAACCTAGGAAGAAACCTATAGAGGACCCAGGTTCTGAGGGGTGGACAGTCATCTTCTGGCTGTGCCGGGAGTTGCGGAAGTTCTTGATGATTTTTAACAAGGCATTCCACGCCAGGTCCTCTGAGAGTGTTCTGAGGTATGGCCTGTTTGAGTCGTTTTTATGCGTCATATCACCAACTAAGTGGAGTGGGGTTTCGCAATGGTGTGGTGTATTATCTGTTTCAATTATAAAAACAGACTGGTGTACTTCGTGACCAACTGGGTCCTCTATCGGAGCTTGAGTGGAATCTGCAATTGCGTGTTGCTTACCTTGTGCGTCACAACATTTGTATCTGAGACAAAACCTGTGGGCGTGTTTCTTGATCAAGCGGGCCCTGGATAGGGTTTTGAGTGAGAGCGCGGGTAATTTTATTGTTTACCTCCTCGTTAGAGTGGTGTTAATTTCGGCTGACCTGTTCTCTGGAAATTCCACGCCTAGTCATAGTGACTTATCTTTTTCCTCTTCCTAAATTTTTTTTTTTGCTTCTGTACTTCTTTTAGCAGAACTTCTAGAGAGCATCGGTCTACGATTTGGTCGTCATGGAACCCTTTGTCACCCTTGTTACCCTTGTTACCCTTGTGCCCTGACCCTTTGTGTGGGTTGGGTGCAGGAACATAGCGGCCAGGTCGATCGTTGTGGTACCTGTTTGGTTGGCAACATTCTTTATAGTAATTCTTACTACAGTGGTTATTGGTGTCGTGGTTTCATGGTAGATACCGTTTTTGTGCATCATCACTCACCGCACCTATCCCTGATGCCGCACCCTCTAACTGGAGTGAGTGCTCCTGCTCAATATTGCAAACTGAGATGTCAGGGCTCTTAGCGTTGCTCACTTTTGATGCCTCAAAACTGTGCTCGCTAACTCTCTAAGTTCTGAGATTGACAAACCTACGTGGGCTGTAGGGCCCAAGTAGTTCATGAAGTCGGGATAGATGTTCTACAGAAACATTTCTTTGAATGGTAGTCTACTTTGGAGGGCATCTGTTGCGATTTTTTTGCAGTTTTTTCACTTATGGCATTGTGACATAACATTCTCATCCCTTCATAGTCTGGGTTTGCATCGCTGCTGAGGCCAGCGCTCAATGTTTCCATGTGTGAGGGTTCACTTATTAGCGGGGGAATGTACTGTATATGACATATGAGTCAGAGACTGTATGAGTCATAGACCATTTAGGAAACCCGAAAGAGAGAAGGATGGCATTGGCATTACAAGTAGGGTGAGTCAACATGTTTTTTTTTTTACTTGCAAGCAAGCACACACACATGTGCACACAGAAATCAGTACCTTGGACAGCAACATCATATTTAGCTTACGTTGATTGGACTAAATTGCTTTTGGGATTTAGTTTTCACTGTATTAGACTAACCATATATGATTTGATGATGTTGAAATGTTAACTTTGAAATGGTGCCTGAATAGTGGAGGCAGCTTCTGTTTTCTTTGCAACTTGAGGTAGCCTAACTCAACGTGGTTCTAAATAAATAGTTGTTTAGTAGTCCGAAAATGTCAGAAACATGAACTTGCTTGACCACGCTGTAGGTCGTGTAACTGTTTGTTTCATGCAATATGTTTTGTGGACTTCACCAGACGACGATGATGCTCTCCAGTTTGGTGACGAAACACAGGTGTGGTTGAATTTATTCTACCACTGTGTCTTCTTATTGTCTCGGTCTTAGGCCTATATATCACAGTGCCAAGGCATGTGAACTAACAGGTTATAGAACAAACAACACAATTAACACAACACAAAGGTTGTAATGTGGCTATTTTTTCCTGGCTTGTCTTCAACCAGTTGTTTTACCCACGCACTGCTACTGTTCTTGACACAATCCCAATCTTCATTTACTCGTTGTGACGCACTGAGGTTCCAAACTCCATTTCAGATGAGATTGATTTTGTTTCCAGAATTATCCTATTTACACTCAAAGGGATAAGTTGCTTTTTGTGGGGGAGTCACTCTTTAAGGCATCCCATATGGCTTCATTCACATGTGTCTGATTCAGTGGTTACATGATTGACATTAGGCTTAGAGACATAGAGGACAGATGTGTTATTGCAAATGATCAGTCATTTGAATTGAGTTATTATTACTATTCTTACTATTATTATTACACCCTATGGTTAACACTTTACATTAAGCTGATAGAAGGCACTATGCATTCATACTTTACATCTTAATATCATGTATTGGTGGACCAAGTACTGTAGGTGAAGAATCTGTCTGTGCCCTTGAGCAAGGCACTTAACCCTATTTGCTCCTGTAAGTCGCTCTGTATAAGAGCATCTGCTAAATTACAAAAATGTAAGCGTAAAATGTAAGGTTGTCACCTGTTGAACTTCAAGTGAATCGGTTGTTATATTCGTAATATGTGAGGCACTTAATGCATTTAGTTTGTATAGAGCTTGTTTCTCAGTGGATTTAATGCTCTATCAATACTATTATTTTTTTAATTAGCTTAATCCTTGTCATTTAACGCTTGGCTGCTGTCCAGGGAAGTCATTAAACAAATACAGACATTAAAAAAATGAATTACCAAAAAGGTTCACTACCTCTGTCTTGACCTACTGTAGAAGGTTGAATGTGTTATTTAATGGTAACAAAGTATGTTCAACTTGCCTCTCAATTAAGTTTCCAATGAGCAAAAACAACGGCAGATCAATGAATCTGTCTAATTCTAAAACGTTTAGTCTAACAACAATAGGTTGAAATTCTTGAATCATCATTGTGCATAGCTAACTTGTATGTCTCCTCAAAGGTAACATGTTAGCTAACTAGGAACAGCTACAGAAACAAACTGCAGTGAGCTACCATGCTTTGTTAATTATGTTAGATAAATAGTGAAAACTATGGTAATAAGCTACAGTTATCATGCTTTCTTTCCAACATTTACTGGAAACTACTGTAACAAACTGCAGTGGGCGACCGACCATGCTTTCTATTCAACATGTTAGCTTAATAGCTAAAACTAGCCTACAGTAATAAACTACAGCTAGCTGCCATGCTTCTTGTTCAACCATGAAATGGACCAATGAGTATCCCTTTTTTGCAATGGCATCATAAAACCAGACTGGGGGCATTGTTTCACATGATTCATAATTTATGTGTAAGTCATTGCAATCAAAGAAAACAATGTGTTAATTAACTGTAGTGTTTTATTTAGTCTGCCACTGCATTCCTATGAACTCATCAAGTGACTCACACCACCTACCTCACACCCTCTTGCATTAGGGCATCCATCTATCATAACGGCTGTAACGGCATTCAGAGGAAGGTGAGGACCAAAGCGCAGCGTGGTACGTGTTTGTCATTTTAATTGTCAAGCTGAACACTATACAACAAGCAACAAAAGAACAACCGAAACAGCTCCGTCAGGTGCAAGACACACTAAACAGAAATGAACTACCCATAACCTAAGGTGGCAAAACAGGCTACCTAAGTATGATTCCCAATCAGAGACAACGAAAGACAGCTGTCCCTGATTGAGAACCATACCCGGCCGAAACATAGAAATACAAAAACTTAGACATACATACATAGAATGTCCACCCAAATCACACCCTGACCAAACAAAAATAGAAAAATAGAACAAAAATAGAAACATACAAAGCAATCTACGGTCATGGCGTGACAGTACCCCCCCAAAGGTGTGTACTCCGGCCACAAAATCTGAACCTATAGGGGAGAGTCTAGATGGGCATTACTCCGCGGTGGCGGCTCTGGTGAGGGACGTGGACGGGGACCCTCACTGCCGACCCCGGACTGAAGGGCGCCTCTGGACTGAGGGGCGGAGACTCTAGACTGAGGGGCGGAGACTCTAGACTGAGGGGCGGGAGACTCTGGGCAGCGGCGGACAGGCGGGAGACTCTGGGCTGCGCCGGACAGGCGGGAGACCTTGAGGGAGGAGACGGAGTGACAGCCTGGTGCGTGGGGCTGCCACAGGGCCCACCAGGCTGGGGAGACCTACAGGAGGCCTGGTGCGTGGAGGAGGCACCGGATGAACCAGGCTTTGGGGGAGCACTGGAGCTCTGGTGCGCAACCTTGGAACCACTCCTCCAGGCTGGATGACCACTTTATCCCGGCCCCTCCAGAGTGCAGGCACAGGTCGAACCAGACTGTGGGGTAGCACTGGAGATCTGGTGCATATCAAACGCACTTCTCCCTTAGGCTCAATGCCCATATTCGCCCGGCACGAGCGGAGCACAGGCATAGGGCAAACTGAACCCTCCCAACGCCCCGGAGACACAGTACGCAGAGCCGGCGCAGGATACCCTGGACCGAACCTGCTGAGCTGGCACAATCCGCCCTGGCTGGATGCCTACTCTCGCATGGCACTTGCGGGGGGCTGGCCTATATCACTCCGGGCTATGAACGCGTACTGGAGACACTGTGCGCTTCATCGCATAACACGGTGCCTGACCAGTACCACTATGCTTCTGGTAAGCACAGGGAGTTGGCTCAGGTCTCTCGCCTGACTCCGCCAATCTCCCCTGCGCAGGATACCCTGGACCGAACCTGCGCACCGGAGACCAAACGCGCTGAGCTGGCACAATATAGCACTCCGGGGGCTGCCTCTCGTGCCCGTTGCGCTGCCTTACCTCATATCTCCGCCGCTCAGCTTTAGCTGCCTCCAGTTCTTCTTTGGGGCGGCGATATTCCCCAGCCTGTTCTGTGCCCAGGGTCCCTTGCCGTCCAATATCTCTTCCCATGTCCATGAGTCCAACACTTTCCGCTCCCTGTTACCCCACTGCTTGGTCCGTTTGTGGTGGGTAGTTCTGTAACGGCATTCAGAGGAAGAAGGTGAGGACCAAAGTGCAGCGTGGTACGGGTTCGTCATTTTAATGATAAAGCTGAACACTATACAACAAGCAACAAAAGAACAACCGAAACAGCTCCGTCAGGTGCAAAACACACTAAACAGAAATTAACTACCCACAACCTAAGGTGGCAAAACAGGCTACTTAAGTATGATTCCCAATCAGAGACAACGGAAGACAGCTGTCCCTGATTGAGAACCATACCCGGCCGAAACATAGAAATACAAAAACATAGACATAAAAACATAGAATGCTCACCCAAATCACACCCTGACCAAACAAAAATAGAAACATACAAAGCAATCTACGGTCAGGGCGTGACAACGGCATAATGCATCTTCTTTAACAGTCTAAATGACATAGGAATAAATATTTCTACTTTCATACTAATCCAAGTGCATTACACAAACAATTATACATATAAGGGCACATGGCAAGACAAAGATGCAGACACGGAAGGCAGATGGTTCAAGTCTCTGATATTTCTTAGTATCCAAAGGGCAGGCAAGAGAATGGTCGTGGACAGGCAAAAAGCTCATAACAAGGTCAGAGTCCAGCAGGTATAGTGGCAGGCAGGCTCGAGGTCAGAGCAGGCAGAATGGTCTGGCAGGCAGGTTCAGAGTCAGGGCAGGCAAGGGTCAAAACTGGGAGGACTAGCAAAAGAGAGAATAGAAAAAGCATGAGTACGGGAAATACACGCTGGTTGTCTTGCACAAACTGGCACAGAGAGACAGGAAACACAGGGATACATACACCGGGGAAAATAAGCCACACCTGGAGGGGGTGGAGACAAACACAAGGACAGGTGATACAGATCAGGGTGTGACAATACAAATCTTAAAGAAAATAATCCAGTCACACCTCAAAAAAAGTGGCCTGGTCCAAAACCAACCCTTCAATCCAGACTGGTCCCACTCATAGAGATGGACTAGAGAGTTCATCTTAAAATAGCTGCTTCTGTGACAGCATGGGCAGTGCCATTGAGGGATATCTCCATTACCTATCCTTTCACAGAAGAGGCCATTGCGATGAGCTCTCAAGTACATCTCTATGGTCCCACATTAACACATCTCACTGCGCAAAAACTGGTTGAATCAATAATGTTTCCAAGTCCTTTCAACCCCAAAATGCAATGTGATGATGTTGAATCAATGTGGAAAGAAGATTGGATTTGCAAAAAGTCATCACTGTTTTTTTTCACCCAACTTTGAACCTAAATCCAATGACATGGCGACATTTTCTTTATTTCATGTAGAATTTGTGTTAGTTTGCAACTCAACCAAATATAAATAAAAAACTAGACGTTGAACTGACGATCCTAAAAAAAAAAACATACAAAGAAAACTAGACTGACTAACTCACTCTAACTTCCTGTGCCCTCTGACATTTCACAAGAGTCAGCAGCAGGCTGTCATACCCATTTGTCTTCTTAAAGGAAGTGTGTGCCTCCTGAAAGTAATCAGCCCATATGCCACCTGAGAGCCATCCAGCTTCCTTTGCACTGTTTATGGGGAATACCCAGCTCTTGTAAAGCTGCTTACTTTTCAAGACTTTAAACAAGCATCATGCCCATATGTGATTATTACCTTCAAAGCACTTATTTTAACCAATTGCTTTCCTCCAGGTATTAAATGATGTTCTATAAATGCTTGATGCATATTTATTAAATGGGAACATATATGCCCATGTGGCATTTCTGTTTTGCTTACTCGTTTTTCACTCAGTACTGCATGTTGACAATCTTGTGTAACAGAGCATTTAACCAGCCTAGTACATATACCGCCTGAAAAAGTCGGAGTATTTGCCAAAGTGTGGACTGACTCATAACTTGGCATTAATGTGTTTTTTTAGTGCTCCAAACGTGATTAAAAGGTACCTAGTACCAGATATAGCAACTTATTTGCATTGAACATTGGGTATCTGCAGCTTGATAGACATTCAGTCTTTTGTTGTTATTTTTAGATGAATTAATTTGCGGTCCGAGAATATGAAACAGATTAAGCTGATTTCTCTCCACAGACGTTAAAACATGTGGGATTGATATCCTCACAATCCTCGCTGAGGCTAAATCGAGATTGTTTCAAGTCCTCAGACTCTCAGGCTGATGGCCAAGCCACAGTTTAATTTCTCACTCTTTGAATTATTTCTGACCCAGATTCCAAATACTAAGAATGTGTGCTGTCATGGAAGTACTTAACGTCATGGGGTATGCGTTCTATATCGCTGCATATTTCTTATGACAATAATTCGATCCACAAGAAGATAATAACTCTTACAGGTAATGGTAGGATTAAGTACACTTATGAAGAAAAGGGAGAAGAAGTAATGATAGTTATGTTACAAAGCTTAACAATCTCATGATGCTGGGTTGGGTAGGTTACTATCTAAATGTAATCCGTTAAGTTTTCTAGTTATATGTCCAAAGTTGTGGATTACCCAAACTCTGTAATCTGATTACTTTCAGTTATTTTTAGATAACTTTCCCCTTAAGAGGCAGTAGAAGAAGACAAACATGAATAATACCAACTGAACAGCATATATTGCTGGATAAATCAATGTAAGAGTTTATATAACTTGCAATAAATGGATGTTGCATTTTACTATATTGTTGGTTGGTTATGTAGGCCTCTAACCCATTACTTTCTACTACAGACAATATTACAATTAGGCTATATATTTGCATTAAAAACACATTTATGCCAGATTTCCAGTCATTCCAATTAATTTAACACCCCTTGATCTTCAGGAATAGGACTTGAAATCATGGAAGTATAGATTAGCCAAATTGTTTTACCTGAGCATAACCAAAATACAAAGGACCCATTACCCTACTCTGTTGTTTATGATTTTGTTGTCATGGAGGACTGATTGGGCTCATTGTTTCAATTTGAAAAATAAATGCTACTCTCATGGAATGACATGCTTTGAGCACTACCGAAAATGTGAAAAATGTATGCCATATTCTACGTTTGCTAAAGGCCTATTGTTTACATTTTTGTTGGTGACACTGATAACTCAATAGTTTGCAGCTTTTTAAGTCCATCAAAGTGCATGTGTCCGTTAGGCCTATGAACATTTATTTTTTAACCAGCACAAATTAGATAGGCTGAGATCTGCACAATGCAGCTGTTGCAAGAGCACATTTTTGAGAAACAGACGCCTCACAAGTCCTCAACTGGCAGCTCCATTAAATAATACCTGCAAAATGTAAAGACAAAAAAATGTAAGGCATCTTTGGTTTCATGAGATTTGGAGTTCTGGTGGACTCATTAGTGAAGCTGTGTCATGACTGTTCACTTCCCTTGTAGTTTATCTCTCATCTGAAGTAATATTGAACCTCATAGTCCTCCCCCTGGGTAGCAAAATTAGCTGGATTGCAGCTTTAACTGTTCACTGTCAACTTACCTTCCTATTAGTTCTAAAGAAGCCTTCTTCACATTGGGAAGCTACTCTCCAATTACGGCCTCAAATGAAACGACTGCGGTGTCTTGTCACTAGCCCAATTATCCTTTATAACGTGACTCGTAATGGTGGCAAGGCCTTCATTCTCTGTTCTTCATACTTTGGCTATAACAGCTCGCCACAACTCATACTTAGCCATGTACTGACAACCACCAGGCTTAATTTTCATTTCGTCATAGACATTATATCCAATCTCTTCTCAAAGTAATTTGAAAATCATGATATTAGCTGGTCTTTAAAATGTATCTACAGCATAATAATTGGCTTTGGAACCAACAAAATTATAGGGGAGGTGAAGCTTTGTGTTTACAGTATTTTGATGGCTTTCACTGGTGTACTTTGAATCTTGCATTATCCCAATGCTTGGAGTTGTTCTTCCAGAAAACAAGGTTTCTCTGATGTTTGGAGAAGTCACTAATGAGCTAGTTGAATAGAAAAAAAGGCTGAATACGATGAGTACTTCCAAATAGTGCACATCAGAAGCTACCCCCACCCCAAAAACTAAAACTAAAAAAGGGATTGGATAATACTTGTGGCAATCATTCCACTTGTAAATAGGTGGCAACAATATGACATGTTGGCAAGACAGATTGATTGACAACGTCTATGTTCACATTCGGCTGTGTACACACAGGCAGCCCAACTCTGATATTTTTTTCCACTAATTGATAGTATGACCAATCACATCAGATCTTTTCAAATCACGTTTTTAGAGATGAGCTGATTGGTCGAAGTACGAATTAGTGAAAAGAATATCAGAATTGGTCTGCTTGTGGAAACGCAACAGTCACATTTGCAAACCATTTCCTATGTCAACCACATGTCAATACTGTCACGCAGATGTTGTTTACTGGAGGTTAATACAAACCCCAAAATAAAATAAACATTGGTTAAAGATGATTGCAGGATATGATTAATGTATATTGAAAAAATACACATCAATCGGCATCTAAAAGCAATCATAACAAGATCAACAACACCCGTCTGGGTAACATAGAGTACATGTGACATCCAGTAATCATAAAACATGTGGAATGACACTGTTATGCCTTTGAAAAGCTATAACGTGGTTCCTATGTTCCAGCACACACGACCCACATCGCTTACAGTAGATAGGCATAGACAGGCTATGAACCCCCAGTGAATTCCATATGTGCACACAGATGCATGATCGCTAAGCCTTTAAACAAACGTTCCTGACTGTGTAGAAATGTTTACTGTAAGCATCTACTGTAATTCGATTTGTTTGGAATTACACAGCACGACGAGGGGTATCGAGGGATGACATTTATCTCATAGATTTAGAAAGGACTTAAGCCCAAACCCCTCTATATTCAAGACATCTGCTTTCAGAAGGGTGGGTCAGGTGGTTCTCTTTGATCAAACTGAAAGGAGGAAATATACGCTAATATAAAATTTTCCCAATTTCAAAATGTATCCAAACTGACATATTTAATATATTTCTTATTTCTTATATTATATTATTATTATTATTATATTATATTATTTCTTATATTTCTTATTTCTTATATTTCTTATATTTCCAAAAACTGCAGAGAACTCTCTGGAATCATGTCCCAAACGCAGTGTAATAAATACTAATTCCCAGTGATGCAGTATTCATTTATGTTCTATATAGTTCACCCATTTGGAGATCCCGTTCAAACATGGAGGTTTTTGAGAAGTCTGGACAGCCAAAGTGTCTCTCTGTATTTACCAGACACTCTGCATTTGACTTCAGGGTGCTTCTTTACTTAGTGCTCATCAATTTCAAGGAAGAAATCCTTCACAGGGATTTGAAAGTCTTTACTTTTTCTTCCGTTCGTGAGATCTCTATCCCTTTTATGAAATAGTACTCTGTGTTTTAGTCCCGTCTCCAAACTCTTCAGCTCACACACAGTGAATATGAATATGTTGGTTTTTTCTATGCCGAACTAGCCTACAATGCAGAGTGATGTCATTTCATCTGTCGTGTCAATGATCGTCCCTAAGAATATTAAGCGTGGTCTTTCTGTCGCATGCTCACTGTGGCGTTAATTACCAGACGTGTCTGTGCGCTTATTGGTTCTGCAGTCTAGATTATGAAGGTGATCTGACAGAGAACAAGCTGCTAGCAGGGCAGGCAGGCAGGTAACACATTAATGATGCCCAATTGTTACGAAAGCTTCTCACATGCTCAAGACTTTTCTCAGCTGAGCATCTCTCCGAAGCTACACATTTTAAAATCATTAATTCTCTTGAGATATAATTGACATATGAGTCATTGATGGAACATCTACATCTGTTCTTTGGTCTCATGGTGACATATCGCTATACTTTGGTATTCTCTCGCTTTCATTTATTTGAGAAAATGAAGACAGATTTGACAGGGTGAAATCCATTTCAAACTCAAGAGCTCTCCCCTCTCTCCCCCCCCGGATAGCATATTATATGGGCGCATGTCTCCCAGAACGAATTTGCATAAGATGGTGCTCAGATGATGATCACAGCTTTGATCCAACTGAATGCAAGAGAATGCAAAGTGAGTTTGATCTGCCGATTCATCTGTGATCAAGAAACATGGGAGGATTTCTGGGGAGTAAGGATATGCTAGGGATGGGGAAAAAAACAAGACAAGACTTAACAATATGTGTCAAATGGTAGATTGGAAAGGGGTAGGAGTGACGGAATGTGGGGGGCTGTGAGTGAATTCAAACCAAATATTTTACTGGTGATTAGAAAGACAGTGACCTTTAGCTTCCTTGGAACACACTAAGTATGCATAGAGCATATACAGGTCATCTGCGTTTTGGGAACACAAGGAAAATAAGGAAATTAGACGCAGTTCATAAACAGTATTTATTCTGTAAATACTCTACAGGTTGATTATTCAGCATTTATTTAGGACTATATAAGTCATTCAATATCATCAGCAAAACCACTGTGTTGTATTCCCATTCGTCAAATAGGAAAACATTTACTAAAATATTCTGTAAAAGACAGTTGTGTCTGTGAAAACAATAGTGACTTGGGGCTTCTAATGCATTATTGCAGTTGTCTTACTTGATTTAATACTGTTTATTTGTTAATACTGCATATTTGGAGAGTTTGTAATAACAGTAGTGTAATTGTTTTACATAAATAATATATATATACAGCGCATTCGGAAAGTATTCAGACCCAATGACGTTACAGCCTAATTATAAAATTGATGTAATTTTTTTTTTCCCCTCACCAATCCACACACAATGCCCTATAATGACAAAGCAAAAACAGGTTTCTGCAAATGTATTTACAAAAAAAACTGAAATATAACATAAGTATTCAGACGCTTTACTCAGTACTTTGTTGAAGCACCTTTGGCAGAGATTACAGCCTCGAGTCTTCTTGAGTATTACGCTACAAGCTTGGCACACCTGTATTTGGTGAGTTTCTCCCATTCTTCTCTGCAGATCCTCTCATGCGCTGTCAGGTTGGAACGGGGAGCATCAATGCACAGCTATTTGCAGGTTTCTCGAGAGATGATCGATCGGGTTCAAGTCCGGGCTCTGGCTGGGCCACTCAACGACATTCAGAGACTTGTCCTGAAGCCACTCCTGCTTTGTCTTGGCTGTGTGCTTTGGGTTGTTGTCCTGATGGAAAGTGAACTTTCGCCCCAGTCTGAGGTCCTGATCGCTCTGGAGCAGATTTGCATCAAGGATCTCTCTGTACTTTGCTCCGTTCATCTTTGCCTCAATCCTGACTTGTCTCCCAGTCCCTGCCGCTGAAAAACATCCCCACAGCATGATGCTGCCACCACCATGCTTCACAATAGGGATGGTGCCAGGTTTCCTCCAGACGTGATGCTTGGTATTCAGGCCAAAGAGTTCAATCTTGCTTTCATCGGACCAGAGAACTTTGTTTCTCATGGTCTGAGAGTCTTTGGGTGCCTTTTCGCAAACTTCAAGCGTGCTGTCATGTGCCTTTTACAGAGGGGTGGCTTCCGTCTGGCGAGGCCTACCATAAAGGCCTGATTGGTGGAGTGCTGCAGAGATGGTTGTCCTTCTGGAAGGTTCTCCCATCTCCACAGAGGAACTCTGCAGCTCTGTCAGAGTGACCATCAGGTTCTTGTTCACCTCCCTGACATGGCCCTTCTCCCCGAATTGTTCAGTTTTGCCTGGCGGACAGCTCTAGGAAGAGTCTTGGTGGTTCCAAACTTCTTCTATTTAAGAATGATGGAGGCCACTGTGTTTGCTTTGTCATTATGGGGTATTGTGTGTAGGTTGATGATGGGAAAAAATTATGTCATCTATTTTAGAATAAGTCGTTAACGTAATAAAATGTGGAAAAAGGGAAGGGGTCTGAATACTTTCCGAATGCACTGTGTATCACATTATGATGGGCATACAGATGTAGGATCTTAATTTGATCACTCTTTTGTTGCTGAGAATTTTCCTACGCTGCAGGAAATGCAGATCAAATCAAATTTTCTTGGTTTCATACATATATTTAGCAGATGTTATTGAGGGTGTAGCGAAATGCTTGTGTTCCTAGCTCCAGCAGTGCAGTAATATCTAACCATTAACAACAATACACACAGATCTAAAAGTAAAATAATGGAATTAAGAAATATATACATTCTAGGATGAGCAATACCGGAGTCCGGAGTATAAATATACTGTATGTTTGTGATGGGATGTATAGACATTATAGACGTTATGGACACTATGTGGATAGAATATTTAGTATATCTGTAGAATACATAGGATTCAGTAGTACATATACAGCAATAGGATGGCATTGACTAGAATACGGTATACATAGTACCAGTCAAAAGTTTGGACACCCATACACATTCAAGGGATTTTCTTTATTTTGACTATTTTCTACATTGTAGAATAATAGTGAAGACATCAAAACTATGAAATAACACATGACACTGCGGTTGGAACCAAAAATCTCAAATTAGGACTTATCAAACCAAAGTCATCAGACTCATCGGACAAAGCAAGTCTCTTCTTCTTATTGGTGTCCTTTAGTAGTTGCTTCTTTGCAGAAATTCGACCATGAAGGCCTGATTCATGCAGTCTCCTCTGAACAGTTGATGTTGAGATGTGTCTGTTACTTGAACTCTGTGAAGCATTTATTTGGGTAGAAATCTGAGGTGCCGATTTCTGAGGCTGGTAACTCCAATGAATTTATCCTCTGCAGCAGAGGTAACTCTGGGTCTTCCTTTCCTGTCCTCATAAGAGCCAGTTTCATCATAGCGCTTGATGGTTTTTGCGACTGCACTTGAAGAAACTCTTGACATTTTTCAAATTGACTGACATTCATGTCTTAATTAATTACACAAATTAACTTTTAACAAGGCACTCCTGTTAATTTAAATCAATGCATTCCAGGTGACTACCTCATGCAGCTGGTTGACAAAATGCCAAGAGTGTGCAAAGCTGTCATCAAGGCAACGGGTGGCTACTTTGAAGAATTTTCATTTTCATTTAACCTTAACCTTTATTTAACTAGGCAAGTCGGTTAAGAACAAATTCTTAATTACAATGATGGCCTACCCCGGCCAAACCCTAACCCGGCCAATTGTTTGCATCCTTATGGGACTCCCAATCATGTCCGGTTGTGATACAGCCTGGAATCGAATCAGGGTCTGTAGTGACGCCTTTGACTGCTGCGCCACTTGGGAGCCCTCAAATATAAAATATATTTTGATTTGTTAAACACTTTTTTGGTTACCACATGATTCCATATGTGTTATTTCAATGTTGATGTCTTCACTATTATTCTACAATGTATAAAATAGTAAAAAAAATAATAATAAAAACCTTGAATGAGAAGGTGTGTCCAAACTTTTGACTGGTACTGTGCATATGAAATGAGTAAAACAGTATGCGCACATTATTAAAGTGACCAGTGTTCCATTATTAAAGTGACCAGTGACTCCATGTCTATGTACATAGGACAGCAGTCTCTAAGGTTCAGGTTTGAGTAACCTGGTGGTAGCCGGCTAGTGACAGTGACTAAGTTCAGGGCAGGGTACTGGGTGGAGGTCGGCTAGTGATGGCTATTTAGCAGTCTGATGGCATTGAGATAGAAGCTGTTTTTCAGTCTCTCTGCCCCAGATTTGATGCACCTGTACTGACCTCGCCTTCTGGATGATGGCGGGTGAACAGGCCATGGCTCGGGTGGTTGATGTCCTTGATGATCTTTTTGGACTTCCTGTGACATCGGGTGCTGTAGGTGTGCTGGAGGGCAGGCAGTTTGCCTCTGTTGATGTGTTGGGCAGACCGCACCACCCTCTGGAGGGCCCAGCAGTTGTAGGCAGTGCAGTTGCTGTACCAGGTGGTGATACAGCCCGGCAGGATGCTCTCAATGGTGCATCTGTAAAAGTTTGTGAAGGTCTTAGGGGCCAAGCTGAATTTCTTCATTCTCCTGAAGTTGAAGAGGCGCTGTTGCACCTTCTTCATCACACTGTCTGTGTGGGTGGACCGTTTCAGATCGTCAGTGATGTGTACGCCAAGGAACTTGAAGCTTTTCACCTTCTCCACTGCGGCCCCGTTAATGTGGATGGGGGCTTGCTCCCTTTGCTGTCTCCTGAAGTCCACGATCAGCTTCTTGGTTTTGTTGACATTGAGCTTTGTGCTTTACATAACTCAATTGAAAACCCATGCTAGCACATGTTTATATTAACAGAATTGCACTTTTTATGTAGCCTTCTTTTGGTCAACTAATAGCCCAGAGCTATTTTGGTCAACTAATAGCGATAGAGCAACATTATGGACCGAACATTCAAATCCTGTTGCTCCAGAAATATTTTGCTGTAACAATATAGGTGAATTAAGAGCCTACATCTGTAGTAGGTCACTCCTAATTGATAATGCTGCCTTGAAATTTGAAAAGTTCCTTAATCTATACCACAAGTTTTCATATCCACCCTTCAAAGGCACTACAGCCTACACCATTGCCCATAAGTATCATGATCACCATTCAGCAGCCGTGATATGTGCATGTGAAGGCATAGAAAAAAGACAGTATCTCTCAGTGTAGAGAAACCACTTCTAGTTAAGTCACAGCTGGGGGGAGGGGGAGGAAGAGGAGGAAGTAATCTCATTCCACGGTAGTTCACAGTTAAAGTTCTTGGTGATATGCCATGTCTACTTTGCTTTCATCCACTACCCAACTACTAAGCCTACCTTCCTCAGCATCCCAGTAGATGCAGTGGCGTGATAAAACAAAGTGAGAGACATTTGAAGTGGATCACATAATGGAACAAGTCATAGGGGAAGATGGCGATGTGGAGATGGGTCAAGGGCTCTCCATTTCAATGTACTCTTGTCTCCCTGCTTGTAGCGCAGCTGTTGTTCCTTACCCCTCCCGCCTGCTGTCTCTGATACGTGGAAACATCTGCACTGTGCAGAAGACCGGATCCCCGCCTCAGCTAGCGGATGGGTACACATAGCCTCAAGGGCCTAGACAATTGTCACAAAGCACTATTTTTTGGTGGTGTTTTTTTAAAAATTGTTTCCCAGCCCATATAAGCCAAAATACATCTTAATCATTAGATATGAATTGTTTACATAAGGAAGCATTTCTTTCTTCAAAAAAAATCTATCGCTAAGCACAACACACTGTATCTCGAGAGGATTGCCTTCCCACCCCAAATAACCTTGAGCATCCTATTTTTTAAATAGCAATGCTTACATTTAGAAAGTAACCTACTCAACCCTGGGCACAGATACATTATTGATGACTGAAGAGGGAAGTACTTAATTGATACTGCATGGTCCCTGCATGGTCCTTATAAAGTTGCATATTATCTCCAGTAGCGGTGTCCCCCTCATCTACCTTGCGACCGTGATATATCGGCCTACGGGCCGAGACAATAAGAAGACAATGGCAGAATGAATTCAACCACACCTTTGTTTCATCCAAAAACTGGAGAGAAACATATTTTCCACAAAACAAATTGTATGTAACAGACAGTTACATGACCTACAGGATGGTAAAGCAAGTTCATGTTTCCAACATTTTCGAACCACTAAACAACTATTGATTTAGAACCACAGAGAGTTACTACAAGTCGCAAAGAAAACAAGAGCTGCTTCCACTATTCCAGCACCACTTCAACTTCAACAACATTTCAACATCATCAAATCACTTCTGCTTAGTCTAATACAGTGACAACTAAAACATACTCAAAACAATTTAGTCCAATCAACATAAGCTAAATATGATGTGGCTGTCCATGGTTCTGATTTACTTTTGCGCACGTGTGTGTGTGCATGCGTGCATGTTCGTGCAAGTAGAAAAACATGTTGACTCTCCCTACTTGTAGAGAAACGCCAATGCCACCCTCTTCTCCTTCATGTTGACGAAATGGTCTATCTGTCATTCAGTAAACGCTTTTATTTTTTGTTGTCCTAGGCTGGCTAAAATGTTTTCCCGCTAGCCTAACTTCAATTCATGGACTACATTAGCTAGTTAACATTAGCTTTCTATGTCTAGCTACTGTACATATTGAACTTCCATCCCCTCAGGCCAGGGGCACAACAATGTATGAATTAATGGTTGGATCAGAATTGCTGTTATAGTCATTGGGCAGTAAGGAGAATTATGTAAAACCACAAGTCCAAATCCCTATCTCTAATTTAGGAAAGGGCCGATGTTATCTAACTGGCTAGACACCGGAGGACAACACAACAAGATAAAACAATTCAAGATGTTTCTGTTAATGACGTATGCTCTCAAAGTGATTTCATAGGAGAGACACCTAATGCAAGCTGGCTTCCCTTGACACTTCCCCCCGCCCGGACCATTCACAGTTGAGCTCACTCAGTTTAGCTCAACGCTGATTGGCCCCAAAAAATGGTCAAGGGAGGCCAAATGCTCACTGGATTCCCTTGCATTCAATGCTATGGGGGGCAACAATGTCATACTCGTTTGGACCAGACCGTATCAGATAGTCAGCCTACACGTACAGAGACAGAGGGGCGCAGTTTCGTTCGCTCGGATGCTTTCTCCTGTGAGATCCATTCAGCCTCT
The DNA here is from genome assembly GCF_034236695.1 of Oncorhynchus nerka. Lineage (NCBI taxonomy): Eukaryota > Metazoa > Chordata > Actinopteri > Salmoniformes > Salmonidae > Oncorhynchus > Oncorhynchus nerka. Next base: position 25,570,370 of record NC_088397.1, on the reverse strand, counting down.
TGCGAATTGAAGGGAAATTATGAAACACAGGGAGACAGAAGATACAGTTTGTATGTTTATTTATTTTTTACATTTTGGGGAAGCATGGCTTCCCTTGGCGTCCATGAATACACGCCACTGATTATCTCCAATTTCAAGAGAGGGTTGAGCTGTTTCGGAAGTAGCTTGCCATAGTTAAGATCATTTCACAGAGGAGATGAGAAGGCAAACGCTGGCTATACCAAATCACATCCCATAAGTGGAGAGGTATACTGCATGTGTGATGCTCATTACCAAATAACGACTGAATTACTGAAAGAGGATATACTTTATTTGAAAATGTGAGCTGAATGTTTGACCAGTTTCTATTCATCATTGTCCACAAACAAGTCATGTGATCTTTCTGGTTCCCAGTGCGGCGCCTGTTGTACATCCGATCCCTTTTGTTCCTCTCTATAAGAGAGCCAGGGAAGGAAGACAATATGGAGCAAGTCAAGTATATATTACATTGCAAGAGGCTAATGGAACACAGTTAGTATTAAAGTCAAAGTCTAGAAAGTGGACCGTGGAATCTGAGAGGTCACATGAGGTCAGATCCATGGCACTTATCAACAATCAAGGCTCCCATATCTGTCTCGAAAGAGGATAGACGCGAGCCCTTTTACGAGTATGTCATATGTGTCACCCTCTATGCATTCCTTCTCTCGTTCCCTAACTCTTTCAGGCATGATGCCATAGACAACACATGGACTTGAATACAAGTGTCACATCTGCCTCTCTCTTTGATCAGATGGGGCTATTGTCTGTCTCTGAGACTCGGTCTGGAATCAGCTCCTGATAGGCCCCCATTCTGGTAAAGTGAGCTGTTAGCCCCCTCTATGCTCTGTCAAACACTGGTGCCTTTTGTGTGGAGAGGCACACACATTGAAATGACTGCTAGACTACACTCTGGGGTAGACCAATGCTGATCTGTCTAATAGCGAGAGTAGGCTAGTCAGGGGTTCTCCCGCAGATTTCAACAGCCGAATTCAATATAGAAGCCGATCCTAGAAAGTGATTAGGGTTTCCCTCTCTCTGTTTGATGGGCAAAAAAAATGACTGTATCCTGTTTCCCATACTGCACAAGTATCGCTATTAACAAAGTCATACAACACTCCCCAGTATCTCTTCGCAGCCAATTAAATTAATGAATGGACGTTTTTGATCCACTGATTCCAGCATTTCTACTCTAGACAACAAGAGGCTAATTATTTTTTCTTCACTGTGCATTGTCACAGCCAATGGAATGGACACTTCTGTTGAAAAATTGACTTTTCTATCCTCATTGTGTGTTCTTTCCCAAACACAGAGCGACAGGATTTCTTCTTCAGAGTGAAAAAAACGTCCACAGAGAGTGAAACATAAAGTATTCCAATAACAGTTTGAAAATGTTCCTTGAATGTGAATTGTTTAGACAATTTAGACAAAAGAGACCCAAATTACCAGAGCACATAGACTAAAAACAAGCTGAGAAACTCAGAACCATTTTATTTCCAAACAGTGGAATCTTGGGTGGTCGATTTACAAATGAATCTCATTTTACACTACTGAATAAATCAGACTACTGAGGCTCTCAGAAAACACAAAGGATAGAAAATAATATTTAGAGATGCCGATAAACATTGTATGGAAAAGGGAAGTTGTAAACAGGCCGACATTAATATTGTGGGGAAATGTTGCTGATAAACATGGATATTTAATTCATAAGTGATATTCAGATTTATACAGCGGACAGTCATAGGTGTTTTCTTTGTAATTATAGTTCAACCCAAACCATTGAATGTAAAAGTCCATGTGGTCTCTATCATAGTGGTTGTTGAACACATCAAAGAGGTTGTGATCTTTTACCTGGAACACCTGCTGTTAGGCTTGCTGACCAACCAGGTGTAAAAAGTTCCCTCATGACCTTATAAGGTCATATGTTGACCCAGAGGCTACAATCTGGCTGTAGCAAGGTAACAATATGCATCGAGCTCAGTGATGCCAGTGGGAAGCTAGCTTGTTAGCTATGCTGCTCTATTGGTATCATGACCCAGGTTTGCATAGCATGCACTTGTGAAGGTGGTAAATTACCTTTTAATGGCATCAGACCGAGGCTCTGCATCTGTTCTTGTGCTCCTAGACCGTAGTGCTGCTTTTGATACCATCGATCACCACATTCTTTTGGAGAGATTGGAAACCCAAATTGGTCTACACGGACAAGTTCTGTCAGAAAGATATCAGTTTGTCTCTGTGAATGGTTTGTCCTCTGACAAATCAACTGTAAATTTCAGTGTTCCTCAAGGTTCCGTTTTAGGACCACTATTGTTTTCACTATATATTTGATCTCTTGGGGGATGTCATTCGAAAACATAATGTTAACTTTCACTGCTATGCGGATGACACAGAGCCGTACATTTCAATGAAACATGGTGTTACGAATCCCTTTTGGCCCGACAGTCTAGGGGGGATGGTAATGAGACCCGTAACATAACTCATGCAAATTATTATGGTGACAAAGTAAAAGTGTGCACGAAATAACCACGACAACAGAAATCTACCGTCAAACTCTAGGTTTATTTATAAACACACGGTAATGGGGGGAGCAGGAAAAGGGGCTGAGCTGGACCCAAGGAAAGAAACAATAAGTATTCAAAAACACCCCTAAGCTAGACTAGCCTACTTTAACAACAGCTAACTAACTAACCAAAAATACAGTTGGTGGTCCGCCCAGTTCTAACTAGTGTATTTAACAAAGTTCACCTACGGGTAGTGTATGCCCATGGGCGACTTGTCTTGGTTTCCCCTTTTCCCACCAGCAAACAAACACAAACACCATAACCAAAAACAATACTCACAGGTGATGACAAAGTGCTATGGAGGTGCTTAAACAAAAGAGAGGTTAAGACAAAAAGCGAGAGTGAAACACAGAGACCTACAGACATGGCATTTACAGAGAGATTGAGCTAGAGATTGCTCTAGAGCAAACAAATGATGGGGTTTTTAAACCATGGGGAAGGAACTGTGATAGGATAGGAAGTAGGAGGAGGTGTGTCTTCTGATTGATGACTGATTGGGGAGTGATGGTTTTCACCTGTGAGGGGAGAAGGAGAGAAAAGAAACACACACAGGATACACACACACACAGGATAACTGTATCCGTAACACATGGTGAAGCCCTAGAATTGTCCTCGCTAGAATCCTGTGTTTCAGACATAAGGAAGTGGATGGCTGCAAACGTTCTACTTTTATACTCGGATGAAACAGAGATGCTTGTTCTAGGTCCCAGGAAACAAAGAGATCTTCTGTTGAATCTGACAATTAATCTTAATGGTTGTACAGTCGTCTCAAATAAAACTGTGAAGGACATCGGCGTTACTCTGGACCCTGATCTCTCTTTTGACGAACATATCAAGACTGTTTCATGGACAGTTTTTTTCCATCTACGTAACATTGTAAAAATCAGAAACTTTCTGTCCAAAAATTATGCAGAAAAATGTCTCCATGCTTTTGTTACTTCTAGGTTAGATTACTGCAATGCTCTACTTTCCGGATACCCGGATAAAGCACTAAATGAACTTCAGTTAGTGCTAAATATGGCTGCTAGAATCCTGACTAGAACCAAAAAATGTGATCGTATTACTCCAGTGCTAGCCTCCCTACATTGGCTTCCTGTCAAGGCAAGGGCTGATTTCAAGGTTTTACTGCTAACCTACAAAGCATTACATGGGCTTGCTCCTAGCTATCTCTCTGATTTGGTCCTGCTGTACGTACCTACACGTACGCTACGGTCACAAGACGCAGGCCTCCTAATTGTCCCTAGAATTTCTCCAGCAAACTGCTGGAGGCAGGGCTTTCTCCTATAGAGCTCAATTTTTATGGAATGGTCTGCCTACCCATGTTTTTATTTTTTTTATTTGACCTTTATTTAACCAGGCAAGTCAGTTAAGAACAAATTCGTATTTTCAATGACGGCCTAGGAACAGTGGGTTAACTGCCTGTTAAGGGGCAGAACGACAGATTTGTACCTTGTCAGCTCGGGGTTTTGAACTCGCAACCTTCCGGTTACTAGTCCAACACTCTAACCACTAGGCTATGTGAGAGAATTAAACTCGGTCTCAACCTTTAACCTCTTCAACCTATTGGGGCGCTATGTCATTATTGGATAAAAAGACGTGCCCGTTTTAAGCGCAATATTTTGTCACGAAATGATGCTCGACTATGCATATAATTGGCAGCTTTGGAACGAAAACACTCTGACGTTTTCAAAACTGCAAAGATATTATCTGTGAGTGCCACGGAACTCATGCTACAGGCGAAACCAAGAGGAAACTCAAACAGGAAATGAGCAGAATTTTTGAAGCTCTGTTTTTATATCGTCTCCTTATATGGCTGTGAATGTGCCGTGAACGAGCTTATGCTCTCTGCCGTTCGTCCAAGATGTCTGCAGCATTGTGACGTATTTGTAGGCATATCATTGGAAGATTGACCATAAGAGACTACATTTACCAGGGGTCCACCCAGTGTCCTGTGTCGAAATTATTGCGTAATCTCTAGGTCCATGTGCGTTCCATTTCTTCAGAAGAGAAAGTCACCTGCCACGAAGGATTTATCATCGATAGATATGTGAAAAACACCTTGAGGATTGATTCTAAACATCGTTTACCATGTTTCTGTCGATATTATGGAGTTCATTTTGAAAAAAGTTCGCGTTTTAATGACTTAATTATTATTATTATTATAAAAAAAAAAAATTGTTCTTACCCAAACGTGACGTGAAACGTGAAAACGGAGCGATTTGTCAACACAAATAATCTTTTTGTAAAAACTGAACATTTGCTATCTAACCGAGAGTCTCCTCATTGAAAACATCTGAAGTTCTTCAAAGTTCTTCAAAGGTAAATGATTTTATTTGAATGTTTTTCTGGTTTTTGTGAAAATGTTGCTTGCTGAATGTCAGGCATAATACTATGCTAGGCTATCAATAGTGTTACACAAATGCTTGTTTTGCAATGGTTGAGAAGCATATTTTTGAAAATCTGAGATGACAGTGTTGCTGTTAACACGTGGGGTTCCCTTTTGGGAACGACCCCTCCCACGTTCAGCTGGAACGTGGCGCATGGAATGCAAAAATATTCATAGAAATATTTAACCTCCACACATTAACAAGTCCAATAGCTCAAATGAAAGATAAACACCTTGTTCATCTAGCCCGCAAGTCAGATTTCTAAAATGTTTTACGGCGAAAACATAGCACATATTTATGTCAAACCACCACCAATGACACAGCTAATTTGAATAGCCATGTTGAACAAAAGATGCAATCAACAAACGCAGGATTGAAAGAAAAATAATTCACTAACCTTTTGAAAATCTTCATCAGATGACAGTAATAGGACATGTTACACAGTACATTTATGTTTTTTTCAATAATATGCCATTTATATCCATAAATCTCTGTTTACAATGACGCCATGTTCAAAAAATGCTACTCAAATGTCCGGAGAAATGATAGCTCCGCCAGATAACGTCAGATAACAAGCAATACACATCATAAACTTTGACTAAATATACATGTTCTACATATAGTTAGAAAGATACACTTCTTCTTAATGCAACCGCTGTGTTACATTTATTTTTAACGTTACAGAATTCGTTCACTAGGCTATAATATGAGACTGCGCTCAGACATTATCAATATGTCTCCTCTATGTTGGAGTCCACAGAAACACAAAATTACCACATAAATATTCCCTTACCTTTGATGTTCTTCGATCAGAAGCCGTGGAAGGAGTCATACTTACCAAAAACTGCGTTTGGTTTTCAAGTCTGTGTCTTTGGGTTATCAAACGCGACAAATTCCGGCTGAAATGCAGCCAAAATTCTAGTGGATGCGCATCAAAACTTCAAAATTACATATTATATGTCAACTAAACTGGTCAAACTAAGTGCAGAATCAAGCTCTAGCATGTTCTAAACGTGCAAAACAATTCTTAGCTCGAACAGACAAACTGACTTCGTTTGGTGAATCCTGGAACAAAGAGAGCTCCAGACCCGACGCGCGCATGAACGTACATGTATTTTCGCGTGACACGAAGGTTTCAGCCCGCCAAAAGGCGAGGGAGCGCGTGATTCTCACAATGAAACGCCCCATTGAAAGGAGACATCGCGCTGAAGAGATAGAAACTGTTCCCAGATCCGTAGCTGGTTGGGAAGGGTGGGGGCGATGACGTCAAAGTTGGTCCAACTTTCATGATGACAAGAGAGAGTTTGGGAGAATGGCTGCCCTGAGAGTTCTGCTTTACATATAGACATAATTTGAACGGTTTTAGAAGCTTTATAGTGTTTTCTATTCAATAATAATTATTATATGCATATATTAGCAATTCTGGACAGATTTATTTTCTGTTTACTATGGGCACACAATTCCTCCAAAGGGGGCAGTATTCAGCCTAGCCCTAACAGGTTTTAACAAAAGGCTAAGCTTGAGAGCAAATAGATTTATTTCATTTCATTTGCGATTTTCATGAATAGTTAACGTTGCGTTATGCTAATGAGCTTGCGGATAGATTAACACAATCCTGGATACAGGTTTCTTTCGTAGCTAAACGTGACGCAGAAAACGGAGCGATTTGTCCTAAACAAATAATATCTTTGTAAAAACTGAACATTTGCTATCTAACTGAGAGTCTCCTCATTGAAAACATCTGTTCTTCTAAGGTAAATTATTTTATTTGAATGTTTTTCTGGTTTTTGTGAAAATGTTGCCTGCTGAATGCTAATGCTAAATGCTACGCTAAATGCTACGCTAGCTATCAATAGTGTTACACAAATGCTTGTTTTGCAATGGTTGAGAAGCATATTTTGAAAATCTGAGATGACAGTGTTGTTAACAAAAATCTAAGCTTGAGAGCTAGCATATTGATTTCGTTTAATTTGCGATTTTCATGAATAGTTAACGTTGCGTTATGGTAATGAGCTTGAGGCTGTATTCACGATCCCGGATCCGGGATGGCTCGTCGCAACAGGTTAAGTCATTACTGAAGACTCATCACCAGGAGTGTGAAGGTGAACAGAAAGGCTCTGGAGCAACGAACCGCCCTTGCTGTCTCTGCCTGGCCGGTTCCCCTCTTTCCACTGGGATTCTCTGCCTCTAACCCTATTACAGGGGCTGTCACTGGCTTACTGGTGCTCTTTCATGCCGTCCCTAGGAGGGGTGCGTCACTTGGGTGGGTTGAGTCACTGATGTGATCTTCCTGTCTGGGTTGCCCTCCCCCCCCTTGGGTTGTGCCGTGGCGGAGATCTTTGTGGCCTATACTCGGCCTTGTCTCAGGATGGTAAGTTGGTGGTTGAAGATATCCCTCTAGTGGTGTGGGGGCTGTGCTTTGGCAAAGTGGGTGGGGTTATATCCTTCCTGTTTGGCCCTGTCCGGGGGTATCATCGGATGGGGCCACAGTGTATTCTGACATCCCCTGTCTCAGCCTCCAGTATTTGTGCTGCAGTAGTTTATGTGTTGGGGGGCTAGGGTCAGTTTGTTATATCTGGAGTACTTCTCCTGTCTTATCCGGTGTCATGTGTAAATTTAAGTATGCTCTCTCTAATTCTCTCTTTCTCTCTTTCTCTCTCTCGGAGGACCTGAGCCCTAGAACCATGCCTCAGGACTACCTGGCATGATGTTTCCTTGCTGTCCCCAGTCCACCTGGCCGTGCTGCTGCTCCAGTTTCAACTGTTCTGCCTGCGGCTATGGAATCCTGACCTGTTCACCGGACGTGCTACCTGTCCCAGACCTGCTGTTTTCAACTCTCTAGAGACAGCAGGAGTGGTAGAGATACTTTTAATGATCAGCTATGAAAAGCCAACTGACATTTACTCCTGAGGTGCGAACTTGCTGCACCCTCGACAACTACTGTGATTATTATTATTTGAACATGCTGGTCATTTATGAACATTTGAACATCTTGGCCATGTTCTGTTATAATCTAGCCACCCCTCATAGCCTGGCTCCTCTCTAGGTTTCTTCCTAGATTTAGGCTTTTCTAGGGAGTTTTTGCACGCCAACGTGCTTCAACACCTGCATTGCTTGCTGTTTGGGGTTTTAGGCTGGGTTTCTGTACAGCACTTTGAGATATCAGCTGATGTACGAAGGGCTATATAAATAATTTGATTTGATGTTTGCTTAGGGAAACAGCCTTTTGGCATCTGCACCTAGCTGCATTGCCTTTGGCATAGATTTCATACATTGTAGTCACTACTTTCTGAGTTCTGCCCATCTAACCACTTAACCTGCACTGACAAGATATATTGGAGAGCATAGTTGTGTCCCTTTGCAAAGTTTGTTGTTGAGGTATGTACAAGATGTGATTGGTTTTAGGGCACATAAACAAGTATGAACACCTAAAGAATTTTGTTTTACATATTCAACATTGGGTATAATGATGGTCTGCTACTGAGACTGGTACTATACACTGAGTATACAAAACATTAAGAACTCTTTCCATTATATACTGTAGACTGACCAGGTGAATTCAGGTGAAAGATATAATCCCTTATTGATGTCACTTGTAAAGTCCACTTCAATCAGTGTAGATGAAGGGGAAGAGACAGGTTAAAAGAAGGATTTTTAAGCGTTCAGACAATTGAGACATGGATTGTGTATGTGTGCCATTCAGAGGGGGAATGGGCAAGACAAAAGATTTAAGTGCCTTTGAATGGGGTGTGGTAGAAGGTGCCAGGCACAATGGTTATTGTTAAGAACTGCAACGCTACTGGGTTTTTCATTCTAAACAATTTCCTGTGTGTATAAAGAATGGTCGACTACCCAAAGGACATTCAGACAACTTGACACAACTGTGGCAAGCATTGGAGTAAACATGGGCCAGCATCCCTGTGGAACACTTTCAACACCTTATAGAGTCCATTCCCTTAATAATTGCAGCTGTTCTGAGGGCAAAAGCAGGTGTTGCAACTCAATATTAGGAAAGTGTTCGGTAGCACTTTACTTGACACCTAGCTTCAAATCAAATCAAACTTTATGTCACATGCTCCAAATACAACAAGTGTAAACCTTACCGTGAAATGCTTAGTTACCAACAGTGCAGTTCAAGAAGAGTTAAGAAAATATTTACCAAATAAACAAGTAAAAAATTATAAAAAGTAACACAATAACATAACAATAACGAGGCTATATACAGGGGGAACCGTTACCGAGTCAGTGTGCGGGGGTACAGGTTAGAGGTAATGTGTACATGTAGGTAGAGGTTAAGTGACTATGCATAGATAATGACAGCGAGTAGCAGCAGTGCACAAAACAAATTAAGGGGGGAGGGGGGGTCATTGTAATAGTCCGGTGGCCATTTTATTAATTGTTCATCAGTCTTATGGCTTGGGGGTAGAATCTGTTAAGGAACCAGACTTGGTGCTCCGCTACTGCTTGCCGAGCGGGAGCAGAGAAAACAGTCTTTGGGTGACTGGAGTCTCTGACAAATTAAGGAGCTTTCCTCTGACACCGCCTATTATATAGGTCCTCTGTAGCGCCTTATGGTCTGAGGCCGAGCAGTTGCCATACCAGGTGTTGATGCAACCGGTCAGGATGCTATCGATGGTGCAGCTGTAGAACTTTTTGAGGATCTGGGGACCCATGCCAAATATTTCAAAGTCTCCTGAGGGGGGTAAGGTGTTGTTGTGCCCTCTTCACGACTCTTGGTGTGTTTGGACCGTGGTAGCTCGTTGGTGATGTGGGCACCAAGGAACTTGAAACTCTCGACCCGCTCCCCTACAGCCTCGTTGATGTTAATGGGGGCCTATTCGGCCCGCCTTTTCCTGTAGTCCACAATCAGCTCCTTTGCTCCTTTCTTACATTGAGGGAGTGGTAGTTGTCCTGGCACCACGCTGCCAGACCTCCTCCCTACAGACTGTCTCATCGTTGTCGATGATCAGGCCGACCACTATTGTGTCATCAGCAACTTAATGATAGTGTTGGAGTCATGTTTGGCCAAATGGAGGGCGGGGGAGAGCTTTGTATGCATCTCTGTGTGGAGTAAAGGTGGTCTAGAGTTTTTTCCCTTCTGTTTGCACATGACATGCTGGTAGAAATTTGGTAAAACTGATTTAAGTTTCCCTGCATTAAAGTCCTCGGACACTAGGAGCGCCGCTTCTGGGTGAGCATTTTCTTGTTTGCTTATGGCCTTATAGAGTTGGTTGAGTGCGGTCTTAGTGCCAGCATCAGTCTGTGGTGGTAAATAGACAGCTACAAATAATATAGATGAGAAATCTCTTGGTAGATAGTGTGGTCTACATCATAAGGTACTCTACCTCAGGCGAGCAATACCTCAAGACTTCTTTAATATTAGACATCATGCACCAGCTGTTATTGACAAAAAGACACACACCACCACCCCTTGTCTTACCAGACGTAGCTTCTCTGTTCTGACGGTGCATTGAAAATCCCTCCAGCTCTATATTATCTGTGTCGTCGCTCAGCCATGACTCAGTGAAACATAAGATATTGCAGTTCTTAATGTTCTGTCGGTAGGATAATCGTAATCGTAGGTCATCAATTTTATTTTCCAATGATTACATGTTAGCAAGTATAATTGATGGCAGTGGGAATTTACTCGCTCGCCTATGGATTCTCAAAAGGCAGCCCAATCTGCCTTCTCTTTTCCTCCGTCTTTTCTTCACGCAAATAATGGGGATCTGGGCCTGTTCCCGGGAGAGCAGTATATCTTTCTCATCTGACTTGTTGTAGGCAAAAGCTTGTTCCAACAAAAATAAAGTAAAAAAATAGCACAATTGGTTACGGGCAGCTAGCTGGTCTGCACTTCGGTCTGCAGGTAGTATAACTTTTCATTACATTTCATTACATTTCATTATAGTACAACGGGTTGATTTGTCTAATCTTAGCAATTTCTTCTTAGCTAGCTACATAGCCGTCTTTGTATCAAAGATAATTGCGTAATTATCGTATTTCGTCGTCCTAACGTATCTGCCCAGCAGCTAGCCAGCTAGCTAACGCCCACCGTCTACATAGCTAGCTACATAGCCGTCTCTGTATCAAAGATAATTGTGTAGATAATTGTGTAGTCTAGAGCGATTTTCTAGGTTACCTAGCCAGCTATTGTCGTTCTTTTAACGCAACGTAACGTAATCAACACTGCTAGCTAGCTAGCCAGCTAGCCCCTGAATCAACAACGCAGCCAGCTATTTGTCGTCCTTAACGTAGGAGACACTGCTAGCTAGCTAACAGCTAGCCAACGTCTACCGATTAGAACTCAACAACCCGGTCGCATTCCGCCTCGCTCCACAGGTAGTATCACATTTTCATTTCATTTCATTACAGTACAACGGTTTGATTTGTTTGATCGTAGCTAGCTACATAGCTAGCTACATAGCCGTCTCTGTATCAAAGATAATTGTGTAGTCTAGAGCGATTTTCTAGGTTACCTAGCCAGCTATTGTCGTTCTTTTAACGCAACGTAACGTAATCAACAACGCAGCCACTGCCAGCTAGCCTACAAAGTCAACAACGCAGCCACTGCCACCTAGCCTACTTCAGCAGTACTGTATCATTTTTAATCATTTTAGTCAATAAGATTCTTGCTACGTAAGCTCAACTTTCTGAACATTCGAGACGTGTAGTCCACTTGTCATTCCAATCTCCTTTGCATTAGCGTAGCCTCTTCTGTAGCCTGTCAACTATGTGTCTGTCTATCCCTGTTTTCTCTTCTCTGCACAGACCATACAAACGCTCCACACCGCGTGGCCGCGGCCACCCTAATCTGGTGGTCCCAGCGCGCACGACCCACGTGGAGTTCCAGGTCTCCGGTAGCCTCTGAAACTGCCGATCTGCGGCCAACAAGGCAGAGTTCATCTCAGCCTATGCCTCCCTCCAGTCCCTCGACTTCTTGGCACTGACGGAAACATGGATCACCACAGATAACACTGCTACTCCTACTGCTCTCTCTTCGTCCGCCCACGTGTTCTCGCACACCCCGAGAGCTTCTGGTCAGCGGGGTGGTGGCACCGGGATCCTCATCTCTCCCAAATGGTCATTCTCTCTTTCTCCCCTTACCCATCTGTCTATCGCCTCCTTTGAATTCCATGCTGTCACAGTTACCAGCCCTTTCAAGCTTAACATCCTTATCATTTATCGCCCTCCAGGTTCCCTCGGAGAGTTCATCAATGAGCTTGATGCCTTGATAAGCTCCTTTCCTGAGGACGGCTCACCTCTCACAGTTCTGGGCGACTTTAACCTCCCCACGTCTACCTTTGACTCATTCCTCTCTGCCTCCTTCTTTCCACTCCTCTCCTCTTTTGACCTCTCCCTCTCACCTTCCCCCCCTACTCACAAGGCAGGCAATACGCTCGACCTCATCTTTACTAGATGCTGTTCTTCCACTAACCTCATTGCAACTCCCCTCCAAGTCTCCGACCACTACCTTGTATCCTTTTCCCTCTTGCTCTCATCCAACACTTCCCACACTGCCCCTACTCGGATGGTATCGCGCCGTCCCTACCTTCGCTCTCTCTCCCCCGCTACTCTCTCCTCTTCCATCCTATCCATCCTACCTAGATGACTTCGTCAACCATTTTGAAAAGAAGGTCGACGACATCCGATCCTCGTTTGCTAAGTCAAACGACACCGCTGGTTCTGCTCACACTGCCCTACCCTGTGCTCTGACCTCTTTCTCCCCTCTCTCTCCAGATGAAATCTCGCGTCTTGTGACGGCCGGCCGCCCAACAACCTGCCCGCTTGACCCTATCCCCTCCTCTCTTCTCCAGACCATTTCCGGAGACCTTCTCCCTTACCTCACCTCGCTCATCAACTCATCCCTGACCGCTGGCTACGTCCCTTCCGTCTTCAAGAGAGCGAGAGTTGCACCCCTTCTGAAAAAACCTACACTCGATCCCTCCGATGTCAACAACTACAGACCAGTATCCCTTCTTTCTTTTCTCTCCAAAACCCTTGAACGTGCCGTCCTTGGCCAGCTCTCCCGCTATCGCTCTCAGAATGACCTTCTTGATCCAAATCAGTCAGGTTTCAAGACTAGTCATTCAACTGAGACTGCTCTTCTCTGTATCACGGAGGCGCTCCGCACTGCTAAAGCTAACTCTCTCTCCTCTGCTCTCATCCTTCTAGACCTATCGGCTGCCTTCGATACTGTGAACCATCAGATCCTCCTCTCCACCCTCTCCGAGTTGGGCATCTCCGGCGCGGCCCACGCTTGGATTGCGTCCTACCTGACAGGTCGCTCCTACCAGGTGGCGTGGCGAGAATCCGTCTCTCCTCACCACGTGCTCTCACCACTGGTGTCCCCCAGGGCTCTGTTCTAGGCCCTCTCCTATTCTCGCTATACACCAAGTCACTTGGCTCTGTCATAACCTCACATGGTCTCTCCTATCATTGCTATGCAGACGACACACAATTAATCTTCTCCTTTCCCCCTTCTGATGACCAGGTGGCGAATCGCATCTCTGCATGTCTGGCAGACATATCAGTGTGGATGACGGATCACCACCTCAAGCTGAACCTCGGCAAGACGGAGCTGCTCTTCCTCCCGGGAAGGACTGCCCGTTCCATGATCTCGCCATCACGGTTGACAACTCCATTGTGTCCTCCTCCCAGAGCGCTAAGAACCTTGGCGTGATCCTGGACAACACCCTGTCGTTCTCAACTAACATCAAGGCGGTGGCCCCTTCCTGTAGGTTCATGCTCTACAACATCCGCAGAGTACGACCCTGCCTCACACAGGAAGCGGCGCAGGTCCTAATCCAGGCACTTGTCATCTCCCGTCTGGATTACTGCAACTCGCTGTTGGCTGGGCTCCCTGCCTATGCCATTAAACCCCTACAAATCATCCAGAACGCCGCAGCCCGTCTGGTGTTCAACCTTCCCAAGTTCTCTCACGTCACCCCGCTCCTCCGCTCTCTCCACTGGCTTCCAGTTGAAGCTCGCATCCGCTACAAGACCATGGTGCTTGCCTACGGAGCTGTGAGGGGAACGGCACCTCAGTACCTCCAGGCTCTGATCAGGCCCTACACCCAAACAAGGGCACTGCGTTCATCCACCTCTGGCCTGCTCGCCTCCCTACCACTGAGGAAGTACAGTTCCCGCTCAGCCCAGTCAAAACTGTTCGCTGCTCTGGCCCCCCAATGGTGGAACAAACTCCCTCACGACGCCAGGACAGCGGAGTCAATCACCACCTTCCGGAGACACCTGAAACCCCACCTCTTTAAGGAATACCTAGGATAGGATAAAGTAATCCTTCTCACCCCCCTTAAAAGATTTAGATGCACTATTGTAAAGTGGCTGCTCCACTGGATGTCATAAGGTGAATGCACCAATTTGTAAGTCGCTCTGGATAAGAGCGTCTGCTAAATGACTTAAATGTAATGTAAATGTATGTAAAACGACAGACATCCTCTTCAGCGCCTTCGTAACACGTTATGACATGGTCATAATCAATGTTCCCTCTAAGCTGCAGAAGAAATATCAGAGATTTTGTTGTAGGCAGAACGCACGACTCAGCCCTATTGCATTGACACGCAATTCTCAGCCTGTACTCTACACCGACTGTGCGGTATACCAATCAAAGCTGCAGTAGGCCTATATGCAAGTCAACTATTGCCGTATATCTATCTGTGCCGTCAACTTTGAACAGAACTGTGTTTACAGCATAAGAGGTCATGAGTAGATGCGTTTGTTTTGAGGTCAAAACAAGAGCTGCATGTAGCCACATATGCACATTTCGTTAATTATAGACAGTTATAGATAATTTGTAGTCAGCTGTAGGGAAGTGATTGCTTCTTACAACAGCACAAAACGTCTACATTTCTAGACGTGTTTGAAAAGCAAGGCAGGTAAAGAGCTTTTTTTGTCTTAAAGGGGCAGTGTTGTATTTTGAGGCAGGGTTGAATAAGCAAAGTAGCCAGTGGGCAGATGGTAGCATAATTTGTCTGATTCTCTGTTATCTTATGGCTGGTTATGAAACCTTCGAGTTAATTAAAATATGATTAAAAAAAACATGTCTAAGTAATTTATTACAACAACAACAAAGGATTTAAGAAACAAACTTTCAACCGAAAGGAAAGTTCTTGGAAGTGAAAAAACTAATTTGAATACATGTGGATTTTGACACTATGATGTAGGTATCATAACCAGCCCTAAATTAATGCAATATATGTCACAACAGGTGTAGATATTATGACAGTGTTATGACATATTATGACATGGTTATGACCACTGGGTGTCAAGTAAAGTGTTACCAGGTGTTTCTAATGTTTGGTGTACTCAGTGTATCATTGGTTAGTTATTGGGCTAATCAATCATTCAATGGGGAGGCAGGTATTCTAGCGGTTAAAAGTGTTGGGCCAGTAACCAAAAGGTTGCTGGTTCGAATCCCCGAAAATATGCCGATGAGCCCTTGAGCAAGGCACTTAACCCTAATTGCTTCTGTAAGTTACTCTGGATAAGAGCGTCTGCTAAATTAATAAAATGTAACTGTACATTTTAATTAATCAGATACCCAGCCAGAAACACCCAAAGTGCAAGCAATGCATTTACAGAAGCACAGTGGCTAGGAAAAACTCCCTAGAAACGCAGTAACCTAGAGAGGAACCTGGCTCTTAGGGGTTTCCACCCTCTTCAGGCTGTGCCAGATGGCGATTTATGAGAGTATATGGCCATATAGTTCTTCGAGACGTTCAAACGTTCATAGATGACCAGCAGGGTCTAATGATAACCACAGTGGTTATAGAAAATGCAGCAGTTCAGCACCTCAGGAGTAAATGTCAGTTGGCTTTTTCCCTCCTTCTCTGAATAGCACATTGTTAAATTAGGCTGAAGCAGCTACACACATTGTACATTTCATGCACTGATTGGTCTACTCATTGCTTCTTTCTCTTACGCACCAGGGTTTACTCAAAACGCCAGCGATAATGCTGTGCGGAGAACTAGCTACTTTTACGTTTGAAAAATGAATTCCCATTGAAATGCATGTAAAGACTCTTAATGGGCCTTGTCACTCCCACCATGTAACTTTTTTTTACAACATCCAGTACAGTGCACGGGTTTGAGTATAGGAAATGGTTGGGATATCCTATTAGCTATGCCAGCTGCCTTAGCTTTGTAATCTCTCATGCTGCCCATCTGCCATTGTTTCTCTGAGCCCAAAGATCAGCTCTTCTCGCCAAGCAGAGACCAATCACCAGAGAAAAGGGGGATAGAGGAATGCAATAGAATAACATCCTGATTTGTGAGGCAGAGATATTAACCCAGATTGAATAGCACCACAGAAACTTAATCTGATTTTATGCCTTCCCAAATTATTAGGTATTTTCCATAGACTAGACACACACTGGGGCACTCAAATGAACAGACAGGCAAACGGACTGACGGGCAGAGAGACAGACAGATGGGCAAACGGGCAGAAATACAGATGGGCGGGCAGACAGATGGGCGGCAGACAGACGGGCGGACAGGCAGACAGACAGACGAGGTGCATGGTGCCACTTGACTTGTTTTTACTATGTCACTCAATTTTAGAACATGAACATGCCATTACTTGGGTCAGCAGGGGTTTCAGAGTCCTCTGGTCACAAAGTGGTTTGAGTACCCACACCGAGATCATTCAAAGGGCTGTACACCCTCAGGGAAACATACAGACCAACTCATATCAAAGGAATAACATGGTGTTGGTGGCTCGGAGGCTGATAGAGGCTTCATCCCTTTGAAGTCGCCATTTCCACTGAATGAAACAACAAAAAAACGCACCCACAAATCAATGAATGTTGTGTTATTTTGCAACAACATATTTACAACTTGCAGCTGTGTTTGTTCGTGAAGGATGTGGGGGCGTATGTTTAAATTACAGAGGAAGCCTTTTCTCACACAAACTTTCTTCCTAAACAACAAAGCCAAGTGGGTCAGCATTTCATTTCAACTGCTCTACTTTGGAATCTCAGCTGCACTTTAGGCAAAAGTAGCAAGGCTCAGCAAGGCTATGCGCACAAGCTTAATGCTCCGCAAACTCTGACCAGTTTGCATTACTCTGTGTGCGCACCCATTTGCTGGTGTGTGCGTGCGTGTGTGAGCGCGCACGTGTGTGTGCATTATGCAAGTATGTGTTGTAATGTGTGATTATGTGGCAAATCTGTGTCTGTGGGCACACACACACACACACACACAGAATATTACATATCAAATATGCACACGGTGAGTGCTCTGGTTTCTACTGGTCCTAGAACAGGTCTTATGTATAGAGTAAAGTAGGATTGCACAGCAACAGCAAAAATCTCTCCCGAGAACACTGAAATCCATGTTCATTTTGTAGTGTATATCAACCCAGCTCTCTGTGTGTGTGTGTGTGTGTGTGTGTGTGTGTGTGTGTGTGTGTGTGTGTGTGTGTGTGTGTGTGTGTGTGTGTGTGTGCGCATTTATGTAAGTGTGTGTTGTAGTGTGTGATTGTGCTGAACACTCGTGTCTATGGACACCCTTTTCAAAAATTGAGGAATCTTAGGCCATAAATGGTCTTGTCCTGTGTAAACATGAATTGTTAAGTGCCAAAAGGTGCCTAGCAGTCTCAGCTCTGTTATGAGACCAAGAAAGAAGTTGTGTTGTTTTCACTTTCTAAATTACAGTGTGCACCTGGCACAGGCCCCATAAGTTCCCATACACACTCAGGCAGGCACGTGTGCAGAAATATTGCATTTACATTTTAGGCATTTAGCAGACGCTCTTATCCAGATCGACTTAGTAGTGAGTGCATGCATGTTCCGACCGGTCCCCCGTCGAACCCACAACCCTTGCGTTCCTAGCGCCATGCTCTACCAGCACACACACACACACACACAAACAAACATACTTTCATTTGGCATTTCTGGTAAGGACTATGCTGCTGTAGATGTTAGCAAAGATAGTGAAGTTGAAAGTAATATGCAAAGCAGTGTTGTTTCATGTACCAGTTAATTGAAATGATAGTATCTGCATGCTGTCCGATGACGCATGAATTCATCACTAAATGTTCAGAAGTTCAATAATGTATTCATAGAAAGTCAGGATATCATGATACTATTAGATAGATCAGTTCCAAACATCCATTACACCCTTGAACTCCATAATGTCCAAAATATCAGTCACAAACTGCCACAGAAAGCACATTTTAGAGTATAGACTGTCCTGTAGTTTCCTTTCTCTGTATGTGTGGTGTCTTTCTCAATGCTGCTTCATATGGGATGCAGAGGGTGGCAGCGTATGAATTACCCTGTATTGTAGGAGGGGTTTACTGTGCCTAAAAGGGAAGAAATGTGAGTCAAAAGATACTGAACAGCCAAATCTTCCTCAGCTTAATTTTTTCTGTGCTGGAAAATCAGATTATGTGCTGTGTGTGAAGAAAAGTGACGCCAACACAAAGCAGTGCAGAGACAATGAAGGGCTAACATTTGCAGCATGCAATCATCATAGGGCTATTGTAATTAGAGCAAATACACACACACACACACACACACACACACACACATACACACACCAAGGATAACAGGATCTTTATTCTTCAAACAAAACTGAAAATTACAATACTTTTCTACATTCAAACACATTTTGACAATAAAATAATGACCTCCTTTTCTTGCCACATGCACCATAAGTGTGTCACGACTTCTGCCGAAGTCGGTTCCTCTCCTTGTTCGGGCGGTGTTCGGCGGACGACGTCACCGGTCTTCTAGCCACCGCCGATCCATTTTTCATTTCCATTTCCATTTGTTTTGTCTTGTTTTCCCACACATCTGGTTTTCATTCCCTGATTACGTGTTGTGTATTTAACTCTCTGTACCCCCTATGTCTTTGTGTGGTATTGTTTGTTCTAAGTGCTTGAGCACATTGTTGTTCTGGTGCGCGATGGGTTTTGTACCCATTCTTTATTATTCTGGATGCCGGTGGTTATATATATA
This sequence comes from Oncorhynchus nerka, assembly GCF_034236695.1. Lineage (NCBI taxonomy): Eukaryota > Metazoa > Chordata > Actinopteri > Salmoniformes > Salmonidae > Oncorhynchus > Oncorhynchus nerka. Next base: position 25,551,428 of record NC_088397.1, on the reverse strand, counting down.
TATATATATATATATTCAACTGCTCCGGATAGTACCCAGTTCTGCTCTCCTGCGTCTGACTTCGCCGCCACCAGTTACGCACCCCTTACAACGTGCCTCCATTTAGGGCCAGGTGCAAGCCTTATGTTTACTAATCTGAGGTCAGACATAATTGTTCAGAGCCAATACATGTTTTCACCCAGATTCCAAAAATCTAAATCTTCCTAATGTTGGTTTTATTGTTGAGTGCGGAAAGGCAGACATAAAAAAGCTAAGTCATTAAAAATTCCATAATTGAGAACGTATAGCCAACCATGAATGCTCAGAGAAAGCCTCTTCACTAAAATAATGAGCAATACTCTTGTTGGGCCACAATTTTATAAAGAATGGCTGCGAGCAGATGAAAGGCAAGGCTTGCTCTGGAAATAGCAAACCACGGTTTCTAATATGGAAATGTAATTGATTAATAAACAAAGTCAAACATACATGAGTCAAATCCTCCAATTCAGCATGCCAAGACACCTTCCATAAGACAATTAAACTGATGCACATTTGGTGTTCACCTTCTTCTAGAATTTTCTGTGTCTGACATTAGCTTGAATTATTCAACAAACCAAAGTCCATCCTCTGCTTTACAACATTTGTTATCCTTTTTTGGGCACGGCTTTAAAGTTTAAGTACACAATATAAATGATACACGTTGGAATTAAACATGCTTACGAAGTAACTATAAAATATATCCACCCCATAAGGTGTGCAGGCTTTTATTTCAGCCCAATACCAACTCATCTTATTAATAGTTGGAAAGTTGGTGGTATATTAGTACTGGGCTGGAACAAAGGCCTGCACTCTCAAGAGTGCTTGATAATATTTGGGGGAACAAAATTCACATCGACATACATCTTAAACATGTATGCACTCCATAATAAAGATATGACAGGTGACGCAAGCAGTCCATCAGCTTGGTCAAACACATTGAGCCCGTTTCTCTGGCACTGTTCTTCAAAGGTCTCTTAGATAGTACCATAAAAGGTACCATCCACCAAGCCCAGAACCATCTACTATCAGTAAAGATCTACTTTAGACATTCTGCTGGCCAGAGTGTCCCTCTGCAACTATTGTTCTGCACCACATGGTGTCTTCTTTGCAACATTTTCAAACTACAGATATCCAACTATAAATACACGTCTTTAATCTGTCAGGTCCCCAAACACACTGGAAAAGAGAACACACTTCACTGAGAAATACAACGCCTCTCCAGCTTGCTCGAGTTTCAGTTCCTCTCAAAGAAATTTTGCCTTGTGTCTCATTTCGCCATCCTGGGACGGAGCATAGCCATCTGTCAAACTGAGTCAAACGGTATTTCTGCCACAGTTCTGACTGACTTTTGATAAGAATTGGACTATGCTGTCAAGCTGATTTTTAAAAAAGTCTATTGCGTTTTTAAAAAGTGAATTGAAATGTTCTAATTGGCAAAGGAACTTTTGTTCTTTGGAATAGTTCTGCCCTGGAATCTGTCCCAAGTGTCCACACCCCTCGATTTGAAAAGACCCACCTTGATTAGAATAATGAGACAAGTTATTTTAGGCGTCATAGGGAGGAGAGTTATGATGCATCATGAACAGATGAGGCAGCAACAGCAACTCATACGCACAAAGAGTCTAGGTAAGAGAATACCCTTATAGGTCAACTCCACCACTTTTAAACCTCATTTTCATAATCTTCCGGCACAATACCACTGTCAACATATGTGAAAACTGAGCATTTCTAAGTTTTGTCGAAAAAAATATAAAGTTCAAAAGTTCTACCCGATGACATCATCAAAAGTTTCAAAACATTGATTTTCAAACACTGAGATTTGCAGTGACGTGAGGAGCAAGAAAGTACCCTCACCTGTTGCAGGTTTTGAAAATCATTCTTTTTGACATTTAATCCTACTCTGTGATGTCACAGAGAAGCATTTTTATTTATTTTTACTTATCATTTTCTTATAATTTTAACCACAGATCGTAGAAACGTTGTAACGGTTTTCATGACTTGAAGAAGAGGCGGACCAAAGCGCAGTGTGGTTATTTTGATTCATGTTTAATAAATCACTTCACATGAACAAACTAACAAAACAAGAAACGTGAAAACTCAAAACTCCCCTATCTGGTGCAAACACAAAGACAGGAACAATCACCCACAAACACACAGTGAAACCCAGGCTACCTAAGTATGATTCTCAATCAGAGACAACTAATGACACCTGCCTCTGATTGAGAACCATACTAGGCCGAAACATAGAAATACCCAAATCATAGAAAAACAAACATAGACTGCCCACCCCAACTCACGCCCTGACTATACTAAATAATGACAAAACAAAGGGAATAAAGGTCAGAACGTGACAAACGTGCCATTTTCACATATGTAGACACTGGTCTAGTGCTGGATATCCCGAGTTGAAAAAAAGAAAAAGCTGAATTTCGAGAGATCAATCAATGTTCCTAACTTTTGTGTTGGAATTAGTATTCTACCTAACATATGTGCAAGAGGAAGTATTAAAGAATATAAATAAACACTATGCTACTCAGGTTTGACTTGTATTGACACACATAGTACTGTTTGTTCAGTCTATGCAAATAAGGCATACAAAACAAAGAGGACACGATGCAGTGCTGCCAGGAGAGTATCCGGCCAGATCTCATTCCCTCCAGTCAATAGGCTAACTTTCAGCTTTGCATTCAAACTAGTGCCAGTATTAAAAAAAGGCCCTCTGTAATGTCATGGTGTATAGAGACGTCAGCATGTCTGAGGACTTTGGCTTTAGTGCAAGCTCTTAAAAAACTCCATGACCTGACTGCTACTTGATCTCAACAAGGACAGATGAACAAACCATGGATTTGTAAAATGACAACAACAAAAACTGTACATTAGCTCATGTCACCATGGTTACATAATTTTCCATAATGAATTTCACGTAAAATACGATATACCCAAATAAACCCACAATAAATGACATTCTAATGTATGACTAAAAATAGCAACAGAAAGATATCATCCCTCATCATGAGCTTCTTACTTGGGTATTCCATCTGGGTATTTTGGTCTCTCATGCTAATTGTCTTGATTGACCTGGAGTACTGGGGACAGCCTCTCGCCCCAAATGAGTTGTCACTCTGCATTAGATTTGCATTGTGAATCAGACGAGACTGACCCAGGCAATTAGGTGTGCACAGTGTGCGTGAGTTTAGGTACAGTAGACCGAAGGCTCAGTGCCGTGAGTGTGGACCTAAATCTGTACTAAATAGTGTAACCTGTCTTGTGTATTTTGACCTCTCGTCACAGATTAGCAGTAAAACATAGCCCATAGGCTAGATGTAAAGAGATACAAATGTATCTGCAAACAAACAATACAAGTGTAATATATTCATAAGGGGATTTTATCATACCGACATTTTGTTATTCGTTATTTCCGAGCAAAGGAGACTGCATGGGATGGTCAGCTTGTCTTCGGAATGTAAATTCATTTGAATGTTGAAAATGTTCTTTATCCTTCAAATCACTTCTTGAATCATTGTGCTTTTGTTCTAAAAGTCAACTGTCTACTTCCAACACCACTGTTGTTGAGGGGCGAGCAGAAGTAAAGATGACTTATGTTCTTAGATATGTTGCAGCATTTTTCTACATCTGATGTTTTTGTCATTAAATGCCCTTGAGTTTAGAACACTTATCTGAAGGAACGACATTAAGGTGTATTACTATGATGACAAGTGACAGTATCACTGGCATGGAGGAAGTGAAACAACTTCTTCACAACTGAAAGTGCATCGACCATCTATAGTGAAAGCACGGCAATTGTTGTTGTCCTCTAGGTTTACGCTAAGGCAACAAAAGCATATGCACACGCGTGCACACACACACACACACACACACACACAAACACACATTCCCACAAACACACACACACACACACACATATACCCACCCGCACATGCACATACATACAGTGCCTTCAGAAATTGTTCAGACCATTTGACTTTTTTCACATTTTGTTTAGTTACAGCCTTATTCTAAAATGGATCAAATAAAAATACATCCTCATCAATTTACACATAATACCTCGAAGGAATTGTCCATAGAGCTCTGAGACAGGATTGTGTTGAGGTACAGATCTGGGGAAGGGTACCAAAACATGTCTGCAGCATTGAAGATCCCCAAGAATACAGTGGCCACCATCATTCTTAAATGGAAGAAGTTTTGAACCACCAAGACTCTTCCTAGAGCTGGCGCCCGGGCCAAACTAAGCATTCGGGGGAGAAGGGCCTCACTTTGACAGAGCTCTAGAGTTCCTCTGTGGAGATGATAGAACCTTCCAGAAGGACAACAATCTCTGCAGTACTCCACCAATCAGGCCTTTATGGTAGAGTGGCCAGATGGAAGCCACTCCTCAATAAAAGGCACATGACAGCAAGCTTGGAATTTTCCAAAAGGCACCTAAAGACTCTCAGATTCATGAAAAACAGTGGCAGAATCATGCTGCGGGGGTGTTTTTCAGCTGCTTGGACTGGGAGACTAGTCAGGATCGAGGGAAAGATGAATGGAGCAAAGTACAGAGAGATCCTTGATAAAAACCTGCCCTGGAGCGCTCAGTACCTCAGACTGGGGTGAAGGTTCACCTTCCAACAGGATAACAACCTTAGACAACGCAAGAGTGGCTTCGGGACAAGTCTCTGAATGTCCGGATGTCTGTATTTGAACATCTCTGGAGAGACCTTAAAATAGCTGTGCAGGAACGCTTCCTATCACACCTGACCGAGCTTGAGAGGATCTGCAGAGAAGAATGGGAGAAACTACCCAAATACAGGTATGCCAAGCTTGTAGCGTCATACCCAAGAAGACCCGATGCTGTAATCACTGCCAAAGGTGTTTCAACAAAGTACTGAGTAAAGGGTCTGAATACTTATGTCAATGTGATATTTAAGTTTTTTTTATTTTATACATTTGCAATTTTTGCTTTGTCATTATAGGGTATTGTGTAGATTGATGAGAAGAAAACAAATACAATTTAATACATTTTAGAACAAGGCTGTAACATAACAAAACGTGGAACAAGTCAAGGGGTCTGAATACTTTCCAAATGCACTGTACACACAGAAACACACATACCAAGTAAAACTAGGTTGACATTCAACCACACTATGGCAAGTACGTGACATTCTGGAAAGACACAGATTGTTGGTAACCAATGGCACTTAGCCAATACAGTTAAATATGCCTTAAAACCCCCCCCAGTCATGTTGGGTCAAACCAAGTCTCACCAAAGCATTAAACCACAGAGTGCCATAATACACGGCAAAACCTGATCATCTGGAACAAAGATGACAGCAATGAAACACAGTATCTGTTTCATGCCACCGCCTAGGTATAGAGCTTTGATATGGTCAACAGCCCCCGAACCTGTGGAATGCTTTTCAGTTTGACTTTCACCTTCCAGCAATCCCTTTTGAGGCTTGTATTTCACTGGGGAGAATAGAAATGTGGATCCCTTACCAACAGCCTTGTGTCTACAATAGTCTTACAAGGTTGTGTGGCTTTGAAAGTGACTCCTAGAGAAGAGTATGTTGTACAATTACAGTATCGCATGACATTGTGGTAAATGTGTGTAATGCAACTGGACCACAGTTCTGTGTGACTTATAAAGATGAAGTACCTCTGTAGTAAGCATATTGCACATAGCAGTGCACGTATACAGGAGAAACATGATATGGATACATCCTGTTTCTCCAATCATAACTAGCTGAAACAAAATACAAGCTTAATCCCAACCAAATCTTAACAAACGCAACTCACTTACACAACTCACTTAGATACAGTATGTTCTCAGGGACTAGGCCCTTGAGGGCTGTTCACGCATTAAAATTAGTGTACATTCAAAGTGTCTATTTTTTCTGTTTAAGCCTTAAGCAATTTTTTTTCTGCAGGGAAGAAAGGGTATATTTAAAGGCGTGTCATACTAATCTTGTGGTTAATTGATTGTGATTAAATATTATGCATATTCTAATATTTATAAAATTGGAAAAAGGGAAATTGATGTTATGTAAATCAAATTAGATTGCCCAACTCACGACTCCAACATGCTAATCTTCAGTGGAAAGCAACGAGGAAAAAGATTAATCCTGTTTTCCCCAAAATAGCCCTAAAATTTCTTCATAATCTCTACGCTTTGGGTTTCATGTTAATAGGCCCAAAATCCTCTCACCTAACGTCAACAGAGCTAAATGTTCTCTATTTACAACACGGCCCAAAACAGTCTTGAAGCAATCATTGAGCATGTTATGGCTTCTGTCTTGGATAAGGATAAGTGAAAGAGAAAGGACTTGATATTTCTGATATGTTTATACACTCCAGCTGAAACATATCCTATTCTACTGTATCTTAGTCTATGCCGCTCTGACATTGCTCACCCACGTATTAATATATTCTTAATTCCATACCTTTACTTTAGATGTGTATGTATTGTGAAATTGTTAGATATGACTTGTTAGATATTACCGCACTGTTGGGGCGAGAAACACAAGCATTTCACTACACCCGCAATAACATCTGGTAAACACGTGTAGGTGACAAAGAACATTTTCTGATTTGATTTTGATTTGAGAATGTCGTTAATAAACACATCTTGAAGACACGTGGTTCACTTTAACCAATGAGAAGGAACAAAGTACTGTCTTGAGGTAACAGAGAAAGAAGACAAAACTACACATCAAACATGAAACTTTTTCTGTTTCCCTTGCTGGAGACGTTGAGTTCCGGACCAAGGGAACTTCTGAGAGTGTGTGTTGGACCGTCTGGTCACTTCCGGGAGGTGGTTGTTGCAGACTTTGCTTCCCCTCTGCGTTATGACATTTCACAGGCTATAGCACAAATCTGCTCCTGAACACATAAACAAGAATGTCTACAGTAAACGCCTGTGAGACTACTATTTCAACACAAAGCATGTCATATACAGTGGGGAGAACAAATATTTGATACACTGCCAATTTTGCAGGTTTTCCTACTTACAAAGCATGTAGAGGTCTGTAATTTTTTATCATAGGTACACTTCAACTGTGAAAGACGGAATCTAAAACAAAAGTCCAGAAAATCACGTTGTATGATTTTTAAGTAATTAATTTGCATTTTATTGCATGACATAAGTATTTGATCACCTACCAACTAGTAAGAATTCCGGCTCTCACAGACCTGTTAGTTTTTCTTTAAGAAGCCCTCCTGTTCTCCACTCATGACCTGTATTGACTGCACCTGTTTGAACTCGTTACCTTTATAAAAGACACCTGTCCACACACTCAATCAAACAGACTCCAAACGGTCCACAATGGCCAAGACCAGAGAGCTGTGTAAGGACATCAGGGATAAAATTGTAGACCTGCACAATGCTGGGATGGGCTACAGGACAATAGGCAAGCAGCTTGGTGAGAAGGCAACAACTGTTGGCGCAATTATTAGAAAATGGAAGAAGTTCAAGATGACGGTCATTCACCCTCGGTCTGGGGCTCCATGCAAGATCTCACCTCGTGGGGCATCAATGATCATGAGGAAGGTGAGGGATCAGCCCAGAATTACACGACAGGACCTGGTCAATGACCTGAAGAGAGCTGGGACCACAGTCTCAAAGAAAACCATTAGTAACACACTACGCCGTCATGGATTCAAATCCTGCAGCGCACGCAAGGTCCCCCTGTTCAAGCCAGCGCATGTCCAGGCTCATCTGAAATTTGCCAATGACCATCTGGATGATCCAGAGGAGGAATGGGAGAAGGTCATGTGGTCTGATGAGTCAAAAATAGACTTGCCGTGTTTGGAGGAAGAAGAAGGATGAGTACAACCCCAAGAACACCATCCCAACCGTGAAGCATGGAGGTGGAAACATCATTCTTTGGGGATGCTTTTCTGCAAATGGGACAGGAAGACTGCACCGTATTGAGGGGAGGATGGATGGGGCCATGTATCGCGAGATCTTGGCCAACAACCTCCTTCCCTCAGTAAGAGCATTGAAGATGGGTCGTGGCTGGGTCTTCCAGCATGACAACGACCCGAAACACACAGCCAGGGCAACTAAGGAGTGGCTCCGTAATAAGTATCTCAAGGTCCTGGAGTGGCCTAGCCAGTCTCCAGACCTGAACCCAATAGAAAATCTTTGGAGGGAGCTGAAAGTCCGTATTGCCCAGCGACAGCCCCAAAACCTGAAGGATCTGGAGAAGGTCTGTATGGAGGAGTGGGCCAAAATCCCTGCTGCGTGTGTGCAAACCTGGTCAAGAACTACAGGAAACGTATAATCTCTGTAATTGCAAGCAAAGGTTTCTGTACCAAATATTAAGTTCTGCTTTTCTGATGTATCAAATACTTATGTCATGCAATAAAATGCTAATTAATTATTTAAAATGTGATTTTCTGGATTTTGAAAATTACAGACCTCTACATGCTTTGTAAGTAGGAAAACCTGCAAAATCGGCAGTGTATCAAATACTTGTTCTCCCCGCTGTATTATCATATCTTGCCAGGAAAAGTTTACAATTAAACATATCTTAATTTACTTTTGTGATATCACAGTTATGTTATATCGGTTGATTCTCTTGGATGATCTTCTAATTACGAATAGCAATGCAGGAAGCATTTCCCTTTACTTGAGGCTTTCAGTTCTCCATTTGTCGTCGTTGATACAAGACGAGACAGCTTTTTAAATATGCCTCGTTTCACTATAAACGGAACAGCAACTCACTCTTTAAGGAGCATCCCGGCCCCTTTTTTTTTCAATTTACGCCTAAAATGACATTCCCAAATCTAACTGCCTGTAGCTCAGGACCTGAAGCAAGGATATGCATATTCTTGATACCGAAAGGAAACACTTTGAAGTTTGTGGAAATGTGAAGGAGAATATAGCTAATTAGATCTTGGAAAATATGATACCATCATCTTTGAAATACAAGAGAAAGGCCATAATGTATTATTCTAGCCCAGCTGCAATTTAGATTTTGCCCACTAGATGGGAGCAATGTATGTGCAAGGTTTTTAGACTGATCCAATGAAACAATGCATATACTGTATGTTCAAAATGTTCTATCAAGACTGCCCAAATGTGTCTATTTGGTTTATTAATACATTTTAAAGTTCATAATTGTGCACTCTCCTCAAACAATAGCATGGTATTATTTCACTGTAATAGCTACTGTGAATTGGACAGTGCAGATAGATTGACAGGAATTTAAGCTTTCTGCCCAAATCAGATATGTCTATGTCCTGAGATTTTTTTGGGTTACTTACATCCTCATGCCAATCACATTAGCCTACGTTAGCTCAACCGTCCCGGGGAAGGGGGGGGGGGACACACCGATCTCGTAGAGGTTAAACAATAGATTAATACAACCGAGATGGGGCTAAGGGAAATGGCAGCAATTGCACTGTCGTTCCCTCTACGTAATCAAATCAAATTGTATTCATCACATACACAGTTTACAGCATGTGCTAGCTCCCTCAACAGTGCAGTACATGAATCACTATTAGAAGTAATAGAGGTAGTTGCATATCAATAAAGGACTGTATTTACACTGTATCTACAAATATAAAGTGGGTAGTGACAAGGTCAACCAGTAGAATAAATAGCATATAATTCCTCTGGTCCTCAAAGGCAACATCCTATCATAATCTAGGCCAGGGATGGGCAACTTTGATGGGGGTGGGGGCCACAAAAATCGGAACTCATCATGCAGGTCTGTGTTCCCACATGTGCGTTAGCTGACTTTGGCTAATTGAGTGACTGTCAGTGACTGACATAACAAGAGAAAAACTCTAGATTCACAACCAAATTTTGAAGTTGCACCTTGTGTATTCTATTATTTGACTATTCTAACTTGCAACAGGAAGTATTCTACTATTCTAACTTACATGTATATATACTTTTTTGGGGGGGTGGGTGGGGGGTTGATCCGAGGGCCTTCAAAAGGGGGGCCGCCAGTTGCCCATCCCTAATGTAGGCTCCTATTGGTTCTCGTCCATTCTCCCTGACGTTGTGACATTAAAAGGTTCCCAAGGTCCATGGGAACGTAACTCATGATCCACAGCACAAACGCTACGAGCAATGGGAAAGACGTCATGTGTAATCTACTGTACAGGCACCAACTGTATGCTGGGGCCATGTCTTGCCTTTTAGAGTATATGCGTTGCAGTGGTTGGTGGCCACTTCGTCCAACATGTATCATGTAAAATACATGTCAGCCCAGCTCCTCCAGAGAAACTGGACTCACTTATGGGGGGAAGAAGAAGAAGAAGAAGAAGAAGGAAGGATATGTAGTATAGCTTATCATGGTTCTACATTTCAAATGCACGTGTAGAGTACTGTATAACATACTTTGATATGTATTGTATATCTTCCTTTCATGCGTTCTATAACTGTGTCAGTATTGAGGACCTATCACTCCAGTTATGGAGATATTCTAGAACATTTGAGAAGCATACAGAGTTTTTTTTACACAGACCTGTTTGGTATGCATGTTACACATTTGCCTTATACTATTAGTATGAGTTGTCAACACAGGGCTACTCTTCAACTAGTTGACGTAACAGTTCCGTTTTTGCACAAATAGCTGATTTTGGGTGGCACATTTCCAGTGTATTTTGCTCATTGCTCACTGAGGCCCCCTTTTCAGAGTGTAAATATACAACATGAATGATAAATTGGACCGTAGCATTTCATAGCTTTCCTTTATCTCTGTGTTTCTATTGCGCAGGATTTAATCCATAGTTAATTAAATCAGGGTTTTACTCTGTTCCTCCTCAGAATTGTGATGCTCAACTGATGCTGTTGCTCCATGAAAAAGTACCCTGATCTTGGTTGCAAAAAAAACCATTATATAATATGCCCTTTTCCCTTGGATAAAAATCAGTATCACTGTGGTTATGGTTGGCTGAAATGACTGTGTATGTTACATACAATTACACAATATGCTACCATTCATTTTCACTGTTAACTGTTCAAAAGCTAGCACTGAAAGCTGCAATTTGTTTGGACTGAAAAGTAAATGAGAGTAAAGGAAATAGAATTTAGTAAACATTTAAGTTTACTAGTCTACCAGGACCAAGAAGCCCCGAACAAGTCTTAAATGAAGGTTTGGAAGGAAATGTTTGTGAGAATACACAATTCTCTTTGAAGGTTATCACAGCTTGTTCTAACTTAAAATGCAATGAATTATTAATTGCTTGTTCAAAATATCATTCACCTGAAAGACACTATTAAGGCCTGCGAGAAGACAGAATGAGGAACACTTTACATCTGAAAAAGTCTTACATTCATACTGCATGCATTATATAACTATACACACAGCGTGAAGTCCACAGGTAAACAAGCTTACATAATATTGACCAAAGGGTACTATCCATGCAATTGTAAGTAATAACATTGTAAGGATTACATTCCTTCATAAAGCTTTCGCCATGCTCTATATGTAGCTAAATGCCTTGTTCCTGCTACGTTTATAGGCAAAGATGTGTACTGTATGCATTTTAAATAATAGTAATTACTAGACATTTTCACTCAATCTTCAGCCAATTAAGATATTTGATTAAAGATCTCAGCATATATTATTGTGTATATCCATTTTATGAACCAAACCTACAAGAAGTGTGTAGTTACAGGGAGTAGTTACTGCGTGAACATTGCTATGGTGGGTTTCAAGGGACCCATCCACACTGCTTTGAAACAATAGAATCCATCACAAAAGCCACTGTTCCTAAACTCTGACATAGGACGAGATCTCAAAAATCCTAGATACTTCTTCACGTTTCACACTGTGTGCTTGTCTTTGCAATTAACCCGGAGAGGGATAGTGTGCACGCAACAATTGGACCGAGGGCGAAAACAAGGTCCTAACTTTTCATTTTAACTTAACAAATAACCACAGGGGCAGTGAATCTTCCTTGAAATACTGTCAGAACCAATAATACAAGGTAGAACATCTCCCTGGAGACATGGTGTAGTTTCTGCAGATGGACCATCTTGGTTAATTTGAATATCTAACAAAATCACTGCAATGACAACTGCATAGAATGACTATAAATAGCTCAAGGCAGCTTTGGTCTATACTTTTAAAGGCACAACAGACTTAAGATAGTTACTTTCTCTGGCTTTGCTTATTTCAGTCTCACCCAAGTGTTTTGATATCACAATATGAAATTAGTAAGTTTTTTACAGATGAAGGTAACGTTTAAGACTGCGTCACCAGCCCTACTGTTATAATCGTGAATGCATGATGTACTCTACAGCTCTTAAAACAGGTCAAAAGGAACTAAGGCCAGAGCCTGTGGCCTTGCTTGTTGAGAGTTGGCATGAACAGACTATTCAAAGGGCACTGGTTCTCAGTCTACCCATGGCTTCCCAGTCCCAAAAATAATCCGATTTTTATTTCAATTTATAGTATTTACAGTAAAAAAAAAAACATATACAGTGTACATACATTTTAAAAACATGACAGGCATAACACAAAGTCAAAGGCTTATTTCCATTTTAGTCCCTAAAGTGCATAGAGCAAAACTAACGAAGAAACAGTTCAATGAAGACGATGGAGTTGGAGATTCAATGTCTCTAGTTGGCTTCAGATCACAAAAAGGTCGTTTGGATTGGGAAATAAGTGTAGCTTCAACGGAGGGGGCATTGATGGTTAAGCCAGGGAGAAAGAAAGACAGTCTGACAGACAGGCCCGAGGCTCTTTATTAGTGCACCACAACTCCTTCCACCGACGGTCAGTTCTGCCATAGGAGCCGCTCCTCTGTAGGTACTGGTCCTCCAAGGCTGAACATGTAGCACCTACCTGGGCGATGCCACGGCTAATGAAAAGTGCACAAAAGCCACTATATCCTGGCAGTGGTTAAGATCAGCCTCTGAGCCTCTGCCACCTCTGGACAAAGCATGCAGTCCTTGAGTGTTATTCTTCCTGACAGATGAAAGAAAAAAGCTGGGGCTGCATTATTTTAAATCCAAACAGCCAAACAGCCAGATAGCTAGCTAGCTATAAGCCAAAAAGGTAGACTTTTCATTCTAATTCTGCAATTCGGAGAGTCGAGACCACACAATGTAAGTGATCAAACCCCAGAGCAGTCAACCCTCAAACGATCATTTAAAAAATGCAACAAGCCTCCCAGCCTCTGGAATGCCCTCCCAGACCACCTGCAGGCCCCACAGACTCTAGGCTCATTTAAAACAAGCCTAAAGACCGTTCTCTTTCGGAAAACTTTCTGTTGATACCTTAGTGTCCTTGTCCCTTGTAGTGTCAGCTGTATTCTTTGTGTCAGTTTCCCTGCCTATTTGTGAAACATTTTCTATTTGGTTATTATTTTTTATTTTATGCACTTTGAGATAATTCTGTTCAATGAAAAGTGCTTTACAAATGCAATTAATTCATGAATTAACAAAAAACACTTAAATAACAAAAATATGTACAATATTTACAGAGCTCTCTGCCCAGGCGACTTCACGGTGCCATGGCAACCACGGATACATTCTATTCTTGATTAATGCAAATCACATGTTTTCACATTTTGTCCCAAAGATATGAACTTGATTTGACTGATAAGTGAAAGCTAAGTCCTTAAAATGACTATATGCAAATGATCAGATCAATGTCTCAATGTACTAGGTGGCTATTATAAATCATACATAATACATAATATGTTAAGATGCATGTCATGTCATAGGTCTGCATCAACATCAACATCACTCTTCCTGCCCAGGCAGAGTCACATCTTGACTTAATTATGCAGCGGGATGACACACATCAAGCCATCCCAGATCTAATATCATCTGACATGGTTGACATTGATATTCATGGGGAGCACAAGTCATTTAGACCATTCCACGAGAATTATGCAAAAACTGCCGATCTGCACAATACTTGTCATGCCAGTGTTCGGAGATGCCCCTGGAGTGTCCCTCTGAGCAGGCACCAGTCAGTTGACGGGTCAGACTGAGGAAAATATCTCCCTTTGTCGTTCTCATATTGTCTTAATACGTGACTGGCGACTGCGGCTGAGAAGTAGCTTACATACTCTATCAAACACTGCTGTTCTCTGTTGTGTTTTAAGGTAGGACGCATCACATGATCAAATGAAAGTTGATTGTCCACAAAAGGCAATTACTTAAGATCAATAGAATAATTTCGTTGCAGTTTAGAAGATCGCTAAACTGGTCATTGTTCATTGCAGTTTTTACTCAATGTGTTACTGTTAGTAGGCTATTCTGTCTCTTTTTGTTTGGACATCAATACGTAATTATTCTGAGATCACATCAATACACTGTACTGTATATGTCATGATAGGGTTTTCCATGCCATTGCCTGTCTATGGAACTCCCCTTCTTTTGATGTGATAAGCATTGGGGGCTTTCTCATGCAGTCACACAGATGACCGCAGATCATTGCTGTTGATTTCAAAGTGATTTTGCTGGGAATGAATGGGCACCAGTGTTCACAGGAAATGCCATAGTGAGACACAGGCTTCTGTTCCAGAACCCACCATAGGCAATATGGCTAGGGCATGGCAAATTGACAGTTATGTCATCAACAAAAAAAATATGGATGACGAATGAGCTCAGGATGTCAAATGAAAAATATGTCAAAAATCTAAATATAAGCCTATTTTGAGAGTGCATTGTGGTATGCTTTGGCTTACATTTACATTTTACATTTAAGTCATTTAGCAGACGCTCTTATCCAGAGCGACTTACAAATTGGTGCATTCACCTTATGACCTCCAGTGGAACAGTAGTGCATCTAAATCTTTTCAGGGGGAGGGGGGGTGAGAGGGATTACTTTATCCTATCCTAGGTATTCCTTAAAGAGGTGGGGTTTCAGGTGTCTCCGGAAGGTGGTGATTGACTCCGCTGTCCTGGCGTCGTGAGGGAGTTTGTTCCACCATTGGGGGGCCAGAGCAGCGAACAGTTTTGACTGGGCTGAGCGGGAACTGTACTTCCTCAGTGGTAGGGAGGCGAGCAGGCCAGAGGTGGATGAACGCAGTGCCCTTGTTTGGGTGTAGGGCCTGATCAGAGCCTGGAGGTACTGAGGTGCCGTTCCCCTCACAGCTCCGTAGGCAAGCACCATGGTCTTGTAGCGGATGCGAGCTTCAACTGGAAGCCAGTGGAGGGAGCGGAGGAGCGGGGTGACGTGAGAGAACTTGGGAAGGTTGAACACCAGACGGGCTGCGGCGTTCTGGATGAGTTGTAGGGGTTTAATGGCACAGGCAGGGAGCCCAGCCAACAGCGAGTTGCAGTAATCCAGACGGGAGATGACAAGTGCCTGGATTAGGACCTGCGCCGCTTCCTGTGTGAGGCAGGGTCGTACTCTGCGGATGTTGTAGAGCATGAACCTACAGGAACGGGCCACCGCCTTGATGTTAGTTGAGAACGACAGGGTGTTGTCCAGGATCACGCCAAGGTTCTTAGCGCTCTGGGAGGAGGACACAATGGAGTTGTCAACCGTGATGGCGAGATCATGGAACGGGCAGTCCTTCCCGGGAGGAAGAGCAGCTCCGTCTTGCCGAGGTTCAGCTTGAGGTGGTGATCCGTCATCCACACGGATATGTCTGCCAGACATGCAGAGATGCGATTCGCCACCTGGTCATCAGAAGGGGAAAGGAGAAGATTAATTGTGTGTCGTCTGCATAGCAATGATAGGAGAGACCATGTGAGGTTATGACAGAGCCAAGTGACTTGGTGTATAGCGAGAATAGGAGAGGGCCTAGAACAGAGCCCTGGGGGACACCAGTGGTGAGAGCACGTGGTGTGGAGACGGATTCTCGCCACGCCACCTGGTAGGAGCGACCTGTCAGGTAGGACGCAATCCAAGCGTGGGCCGCGCCGGAGATGCCCAACTCGGAGAGGGTGGAGAGGAGGATCTGATGGTTCACAGTATCAAAGGCAGCCGATAGGTCTAGAAGGATGAGAGCAGAGGAGAGAGAGTTAGCTTTAGCAGTGCGGAGCGCCTCCGTGATACAGAGAAGAGCAGTCTCAGTTGAATGACTAGTCTTGAAACCTGACTGATTTGGATCAAGAAGGTCATTCTGAGAGAGATAGCGGGAGAGCTGGCCAAGGACGGCACGTTCAAGAGTTTTGGAGAGAAAAGAAAGAAGGGATACTGGTCTGTAGTTGTTGACATCGGAGGGATCGAGTGTAGGTTTTTTCAGAAGGGGTGCAACTCTCGCTCTCTTGAAGACGGAAGGGACGTAGCCAGCGGTCAGGGATGAGTTGATGAGCGAGGTGAGGTAAGGGAGGAGGTCTCCGGAAATGGTCTGGAGAAGAGAGGAGGGGATAGGGTCAAGCGGGCAGGTTGTAGGGCGGCCGGCCGTCACAAGACGCGAGATTTCATCTGGAGAGAGAGGGGAGAAAGAGGTCAGAGCACAGGGTAGGGCAGTGTGAGCAGAACCAGCGGTGTCGTTTGACTTAGCAAACGAGGATCGGATGTCGTCGACCTTCTTTTCAAAATGGTTGACGAAGTCATCTGCAGAGAGGGAGGAGGGGGGGGGGGAGGAGGATTCAGGAGGGAGGAGAAGGTTGCAAAGAGCTTCCTAGGGTTAGAGGCAGATGCTTGGAATTTAGAGTGGTAGAAAGTGGCTTTAGCAGCAGAGAGAGAAGAGGAAAATGTAGAGAGGAGGGAGTGAAAGGATGTCAGGTCCGCAGGGAGGCGAGTTTTCCTCCATTTCCGCTCGGCTGCCCGGAGCCCTGTTCTGTGAGC
The DNA here is from genome assembly GCF_034236695.1 of Oncorhynchus nerka. Taxonomy (NCBI): domain Eukaryota; kingdom Metazoa; phylum Chordata; class Actinopteri; order Salmoniformes; family Salmonidae; genus Oncorhynchus; species Oncorhynchus nerka. The sequence goes on along the minus strand of NC_088397.1, from coordinate 25,534,692 downwards.
TCGCAATGAGTCGTCGAGCCACGGAGCGGGAGGGGAGGACCGAGCCGGCCTGGAGGATAGGGGACATAGAGAGTCAAAGGATGCAGAAAGGGAGGAGAGGAGGGTTGAGGAGGCAGAATCAGGAGATAGGTTGGAGAAGGTTTGAGCAGAGGGAAGAGATGATAGGATGGAAGAGGAGAGAGTAGCGGGGAGAGAGAGCGAAGGTTGGGACGGCGCGATACCATCCGAGTAGGGGCAGTGTGGGAAGTGTTGGATGAGAGCGAGAGGGAAAAGGATACAAGGTAGTGGTCGGAGACTTGGAGGGAGTTGCAACGAGGTTAGTGGAAGAACAGCATCTAGTAAAGATGAGGTCGAGCGTATTTCCTGCCTTGTGAGTAGGGGGAAGGTGAGAGGGTGAGGTCAAAAGAGGAGAGGAGTGGAAAGAAGGAGGCAGAGAGGAATGAGTCAAAGGTAGGCGTGGGGAGGTTAAAGTCGCCCAGAACTGTGAGAGGTGAGCCGTCCTCAGGAAAGGAGCTTATCAAGGCATCAAGCTCATTGATGAACTCTCCGAGGAACCTGGAGGGCGATAAATGATAAGGATGTTAAGCTTGAAAGGGCTGGTAACTGTGACAGCATGGAATTCAAAGGAGGCGATAGACAGATGGGTAAGGGGAGAAAGAGAGAATGACCACTTGGGAGAGATGAGGATCCCGGTGCCACCACCCCGCTGACCAGAAGCTCTCGGGGTGTGCGAGAACACGTGGGCAGACGAAGAGAGAGCAGTAGGAGTAGCAGTGTTGTCTGTGGTGATCCATGTTTCCGTCAGTGCCAAGAAGTCGAGGGACTGGAGGGAGACATAGGCGGAGATGAACTCTGCCTTGTTGGCCGCAGATCGGCAGTTCCAGAGGCTACCGGAGACCTGGAACTCCACGTGGGTCGTGCGCGCTGGGACCACCAGATTAGGGTGGCCGCGGCCACGCGGTGTGGAGCGTTTGTATGGTCTGTGCAGAGAGGAGAGAACAGGGATAGACAGACACATAGTTGACAGGCTACACAAGAGGCTACGCTAATGCAAAGGAGATTGGAATGACAAGTGGACTACACGTCACGAGTGTTCAGAGAGTTAAGCTTACGTAGCAAGAATCTTATTGACTAAAATGATTAAAATGATACAGTACTGCTGAAGTAGGCTAGCTGGCAGAGGCTGCGTTGTTGACTAAGTAGGCTAGTAAGTAGGCTACTAAGTAGGCTTGTGTTGTACAATGTCTGTTTTTACCATACTTTATTCCATAAATCAAATCAAATCAAATTTATTTATATAGCCCTTCGTACATCAGCTGATATCTCAAAGTGCTGTACAGAAACCCAGCCTAAAACCCCAAACAGCAAACAATGCAGGTGTAAAAGCACGGTGGCTAGGAAAAACTCCCTAGAAAGGCCAAAACCTAGGAAGAAACCTAGAGAGGAACCAGGCTATGTGGGGTGGCCAGTCCTCTTCTGGCTGTGCCGGGTAGAGATTATAACAGAACATGACCAAGATGTTCAAATGTTCATAAATGACCAGCATGGTCGAATAATAATAAGGCAGAACAGTTGAAACTGGAGCAGCAGCACAGTCAGGTGGACTGGGGACAGCAAGGAGTCATCATGTCAGGTAGTCCTGGGGCACGGTCCTAGGGCTCAGGTCCTCCGAGAGAGAGAAAGAAAGAGAGAATTAGAGAGAGCATATGTGGGGTGGCCAGTCCTCTTCTGGCTGTGCCGGGTGGAGATTATAACAGAACGTGGCCAAGATGTTCAAATGTTCATAAATGACCAGCATGGTTGAATAATAGTAAGGCAGAACAGTTGAAACTGGAGCAGCAGCATGGCCAGGTGGACTGGGGACAGCAAGGAGTCATCATGTCAGGTAGTCCTGGGACATGGTCCTAGGGCCCAGGCCAGTTGAAACTGGAGCAGCAGCATGGCCAGGTGGACTGGGGACAGCAAGGAGTCATCATGTCAGGTAGTCCTGGGGCATGGTCCTAGGGCTCAGGTCCTCCGAGAGAGAGAAAGAAAGAGAGAAGGAGAGAATTAGAGAACGCACACTTAGATTCACACAGGACACCGAATAGGACAGGAGAAGTACTCCAGATATAACAAACTGACCCTAGCCCCGACACATAAACTAATGCAGCATAAATACTGGAGGCTGAGACAGGAGGGGTCAGGAGACACTGTGGCCCCATCTGAGGACACCCCGGACAGGGCCAAACAGGAAGGATATAACCCCACCCACTTTGCCAAAGCACAGCCCCCACACCACTAGAGGGATATCTTCAACCACCAACTTACCATCCTGAGACAAGGCCGAGTATAGCCCACAAAGATCTCCGCCACGGCACAACCCAAGGGGGGCGCCAACCCAGACAGGCCGACCACAACAGTGAATCAACCCACCCAGGTGACGCACCCCCAGGGACGGCATGAGAGAGCCCCAGTAAGCCAGTGACTCAGCCCCGTAACAGGGTAGAGGCAGAGAATCCCAGTGGAAAGAGGGGAATCGGCCAGGCAGAGACAGCAAGGGCGGTTCGTTGCTCCAGAGCCTTTCCGTTCACCTTCCCACTCCTGGGCCAGACTACACTCAATCATATGACCCACTGAAGAGATGAGTCTTCAGTAAAGACTTAAAGGTTGAGACCGAGTTTGCGTCTCTGACATGGGTAGGCAGACCGTTCCATAAAAATGGAGCTCTATAGGAGAAAGCCCTGCCTCCAGCTGTTTGCTTAGAAATTCTAGGGACAATTAGGAGGCCTGCGTCTTGTGACCGTAGCGTACGTGTAGGTATGTACGGCAGGACCAAATCAGAGAGATAGGTAGGAGCAAGCCCATGTAATGCTTTGTAGGTTAGCAGTAAAACCTTGAAATCAGCCCTTGCTTTGACAGGAAGCCAGTGTAGAGAGGCTAGCACTGGAGTAATATGATCAAATTCTTTGGTTCTAGTCAGGATTCTAGCAGCCGTATTCAGCACTAACTGAAGTTTATTTAGTGCTTTATCCGGGTAGCCGGAAAATAGAGCATTGCAGTAGTCTAACCTAGAAGTGACAAACGCATGGATGAATTTTTCTGCATCATTTTTGGACAGAAAGTTTCTGATTTTTGCAATGTTACGTAGATGGAAAAAAGCTGTCCTCGAAATGGTCTTGATATGTTCGTCAAAAGAGAGATCAGGGTCCAGAGTAACGCCGATGTCCTTCACAGTTTTATTTGAGACGACTGTACAACCATTAAGATTAATTGTCAGATTCAACAGAAGATCTCTTTGTTTCATAAGAGTCTATTGACATCAATTTATTTAAAATAATAAAAAAATCCACATCAAAATCTGTCAGTTTAAGCTAGAGATATGTTTTTTTGCATGGGCTGCATCTCAATCCACCACATCCCCTTATGTCGGCCTTCCGCATCTGCAGTGTAAAGTGGCAGAGCTTCTGCTCTGTTTGTCAGACCATAAGACATCCTGAAAATATGACCACTCTATGGACTGATTAGGACTCTCTCGAACACGATGGTGTTCTCCATTTTGCTCTACGGCCCCCATATCTGTCACGGGACTCATCTGAAGGTAATCTAGAACAAGTTAACATTTTTATGGAAATAATGGAGCTAGTTTTGTGACAAAAAAAAAAAGTAAAATATGTGTCCAAAAAACAAAAAATATTTTCTTACCTTTCTTATATCTCCGGGGCGGCAGGGTAGCCAAGTGGTTAGAGTGTTGGAATAGTAACCGGAAGGTTGCGAGTTCAAAACCCCGAGCTGACAAGGTACAAATCTGTTGTTCTGCCCCTGAACAGGCAGTTAACCCACTGTTCCCAGGCCATCATTGAAAATAAGAATGTGTTCTTAACTGACTTGCCTGGTTAAATAAAGGTAAAATTAAAATTGAATTAAATGTAGGTCAGACACTTCAAAACCTTATTCCCTATGATTCTTTCCAAAGTGTAATTCAATGAATAAGTTATATTCAATGTCTGCTTTTTTCATCTGTACCCATCTACCAATAGATGCCCTTCTTTGCGAGGCATTGGAAAACCTCCCTCGTCTTTGTGGTTCAATCTGTGTTTGGAAATTCTCGACTGAGGGACCTTACAGATAATTGTATGTGGGGCACAGAGATCTGGTAGTCATTGAAAAATCATGTTGAACACTATTATTGTACACAGAGTGAGTCCATGTAACCAATTATGTGACTTACTACTGAATTCATTTAGGCTTGCCATAACAAAGGGGTTGAATACTTTGACTCAATACATTTCAGCTTTTAATTTTAAATTAATTAGAAAAAAAAATGAAAAATATAATTCCACTTCAAGTTCTTGGTCACTTCCCTGACCAAGGCCCTTCTTCCCCGATTGTTCAGTTTTGCCGGGCGGCCAGCTCTAGGAAGAGCCTTGATGGTTCCAAACTTCTTCCATTTAAAAATGATGGAGGCCACTGAGTTCTTGGGGCCATTCAATGCTGCAGGAATGTGTTGGTACCCTTCCCCAGATCTGTGCCTCAACAAAATCCTGTCTCGGAACTCTACGAACAATTCCTTCGACCTCATGGCTTGGTATTTGCTCTGACATTCACTGTTAACTGTGGGACCTTATATAGACAGGTGTGTGCGTTTCCAAATCATGTCCAATCAATTGAATTTACCACAGGTGGACTCCAATCAAGTTGTAGAAACATCTCAAGAATGATCAATGGAAACAGGATGCACCTGAGCTCAATTTCAAGTCTCATAGCAAAGAGTTTAAACACTTATGTAAATAAGGTATTTCTTTTTAACATTGTAATACATTTGCAAACATTCAAAAAAGCAGTTTTGACTTTTTTAATGTGGAGTGCTGTGTGTAGTTTGCCGAGTTTTACATGTTTTAATTTAATCTATTTTAGAATGAGACTAACGTAACAACATGTGGAAAAAGTCAAAGGGTCTGAACACTTTTTGAAGGCACTGTATATGAAATTGTCAGTCCATAGCACTGTTTATGCATTTTAGAGTGCTTAGCCTACATTTTTCCAGGCCCATTCATCAGAGTTTTACTAAAACAGAGGGGGAAACCACTTTGTTATTTTTTCAACTACTGATTGCACCTTTAATAGCTAAAGCAACAATCATTTACAAACCTCAAGAATAAACCATTTCCTTTTGCATTCATCACCATTGGATGACAGTTCTGCTTTTATCATAAATGTTTCTGAAGTGCCATTACAATAATAAAACAGGATCTAATAGCGCTTCACAGATCAGATCAGACTGTTCCCTTATACAAGGCTTTAAACCGTGTTCTGGTTCATGTCGACTGTTAACGGTTCTAAAAATGGATGACGTTTACAGTCGACAGCGAGTCTATATGGTCATATGGAGTGGTGGGGTCTGTTTTAAGTTACAGCCAGGAGACTGATCTGCTTTTGTTTTTCCCCTCAAACAAGAGTTAGTTGGTTTACACAACCAGGAAGTTCCCATGAAGGACTCTGTACCTGGCCTCCAACCAGAGTAGGCTAGGCTACGTACAGGGGTAGTAATAGACTTGCTTACCGTTACCGGTTGTAGCTGTGGAGCGATAACAGTGGAATAATGACAGATGTTAAGCTTTGGGTGAATTATCTATTTTTACAATAGTTTATTTTTCAATAAAATTCATCAGCAGTTTTTCTCAGTCACTAACGACGTTTCCAAGCATTTCATGCGCATTAAATTACCTGACGCATTAAAAAAGTCACAACCGGGCTGATAGAATCATGCAATGCAAGTACAATTTACAAGTGCCCACAGACAATTTGTTTGTTTGACATGGTGGGATCGTAGGGCTAGGGGTCCCGTCAACGGGACACCTGTCGACAACTTCCGGTGAAATTGGAGGGTGCGCAATTCAAATAAATAATCATAAACATTATGGATATTAAACATCTAGGTACATACAAGTATTTTTTATTGGTTTAAAGCTTATATTCGTGTTAATCGAACGGCACTGTCTGATTTACAATAGGTTTACAGCTAAAGCATGCCATGAGATTGTTTGAGACGATGCCACACATCAAAATATTTTTCAACCAGCACTAATAGCGATGAAATATTCACTTACTTTTTGAAAATCTTCCTCTGATATTCAATCCCAAGTGTTCCAGCTACAACCTGCATGGTCGTTTTGTTAGATAAAATTGTTCTTTATATCCCAAAAAGTCTGTTTAGTTGGTGCCATCGATTTGAGTAATCCACTCATTCAACATGCAGAGAAAGGAATCCAAAAAGCTACTGCTAGACTTTGTTAAAACAAGTCAGAATACATTTCTACCCTAAATTGTAATTAAACTATAATATTTCAAACAGAAAGTGCACGTCCTCTTCGTCATGTGCGCACAGACTGAATTCCAACTCTGACTCCCAGTACCAAAACTCAAAATTCTTCCTCGTTTGGGAAGAAGCAAGCCTGAAACCTTGAACAAAGACTGTTGACATCTAGTGGAAGCCATAGGAATTGCAACCTGGGAGCTGGAATTGCATAGGACCCATAGTTTTCCTTTGAAACAGCATGGGCTCTCAAAACAAACAAAAAAATCAGTTGGTTTTTCTTTGGATTTTCTCCTACCCTTCAATTGTGTTATAGTCGCATTCATTATTTTAACATTTATACAAACTTCAAAGTGTCCAATGGTACCAATTATATGTATATCCTGGCTTCTGGGCCTGAGTAACCGACAGTTTACTTTGGGCACGTCAGTCAGACGTGGGGGGCTGGGGGCATCGATCATCAGATATCATATTAAAAACTGCAAACATTTGTCTCCACCCTATGGTAAAATGTGTATAATAATCTAGAGGCGAAAGAAACGCACACCTATTTAGGGGTGCTGGCTAGTGGAGTGGAACCCTTTAAAAAATAAAGGAGAGCCGCACACTCTAGGAGCTCAGATGCAAAAATATTTATGTCCAAAGTGTCTCCATCAGGGTATAAAAATGTGTATAATAAGCAGGAAATAACCTGTAAAACTGTGCATTTTTTTCTCCGCTCCATAGCAAAATTAGCTGTATTGCAAAATCTTCTCTCCACCCGTTGGCAAAATGTGTAGATTTCCAGCAAACTTGCTTTAAAACTGGTAACATTTTCTCTACGCACCATGGCAAAACATTTTTTTTTCAGGAAAGGAACTATGAAATTGTTTTAAAAAATCTCTTCACTGATCCCAGGGTTTTTAGGCTCCCAACAACATTTGGCTTAGAGCCTCCGAAAGACTAGGGCCGGCTCTGACTGCTATGTGGGTACGCAGACCCGCAAGCCAAAGCGGCCCCTCCTCAAAGTTGCCCATTCCTCTTGTAAATGAACCAATCCCTACATGAGAGAAGCTCACATTTACACTGACTTAAATAAACATGCTTTGGTGTGACTCATACATTAGTCATAGAGTGGACTGTCACTTGGTGTCATCTCTTCTGCTGAACTGGGCCTGCATGCATAAATCATCTCATTGAAGCCACTTGAACCTATTCTAAAGCAATTGTAGGACACAAAAAAGTCCTACTGTACCTGAGGCTTGCTCATTGGAGGATGTTCTGAAGCCACTTTAAGCAACTTTCAGCAATGAGCACAAGCGGTCGTTTGATACCTTGTAGGTCCTTTGAGACCTGTTTTATTCTAAGGCCACATAAATCTATTCTAAGGTCTAGTAGATATATTCTAAGGTCTAGAATATATATTATAAGGTCTAGTAGATATATTCTAAGGTCTCGTAGATATATTATACTGTAATATCTAATAGATATCTATTATGAGGTCTAGTAGATATTTTCTAAGGTTTAGTAGATATATATTATGCTGTAAGGTGTAGTAGATATCTACTATAAGGTCTAGTAGACATATTATAAGGTCTGGTAGATTTATAGTATAAGGTCTAGTAGATATCTATTATAAGGTCTAGTAGATATCTATTATAAGGTCTAGTAGATACATATTATAAGGTCTAGTAGATATTTTATACTGTAAGGTCTAGTAGATATATTCCAAGGTCTAGTAGATATCTATTATAAGGTCTAGTAGATATCTATTATAAGGTCTAGTAGATACATATTATAAGGTCTAGTAGATATATTATACCGTAAGGTCTAGTAGATATATTCCAAGGTCTAGTAGATATCTATTATAAGGTCTAGTAGATATATTATGCTGTAAGGTAGAGTAGATATCTATTATAAGGTCTAGTAGATATATATTCTAAGGTCTAGTAGATCTATTAAATTCTTACAATAAATATAACAATATCCTGACCACTTCAGTGTTATTTTTCTGCAGTATGTGGCTGAAGCACCTTGACTAGCCTACATGGTGCATTACAATGATGTAGAATGACAGTCAGTCAGAACGGGCATGGTTTCCATTGGACATCAATCCACTTCCAAAGGGGTATTATGATGACATGGGCAACATGGTACTCTTTGAATGATTTTTCCTCGCACTTGGGACCGATTTCCTTCAGAGATAATTTACTCTGCCCTTGGCCTTTCACATTCCCTACTTCCTGCCACTGTCAGGGGTCAAAGGTCAGTGAGTCACGTGACAGACCTGACAGCCTCACTATCCCATTTCTGGAAATAGACACCTGGGCCATGTCCCAACAGTCTTAGACAGTTCACTCTTTTCATCCCATTTCGTCTTTGGCCATTGCTATAAGAGCAGTTGATAGGTTTAAAGGAATCAGAGTGACAGCTTTATGTGTCTGTTTTCGTGAAGGAAAGGAGACAAAGAGTAAAAGCTATTTTAGAGTAACCCAACCCTGGTAAGAGGGAGCTTATTCAGACATCCCTACATGAACAGCACAAGCAACTGAGCTTAGCATGCTCCTTGGCAATGCCATTGGCTGCTGGCCTTTGATCCGTTAACAGATACGTTGATTCATCCCTTTAAGCCTATCCAAGCTTGATCTATACGAGACATCAGACCCTTCACATTAGAATCTGGTATTTGCACATATTAAATAATTTTTCGATATGGCATAATAATTCAATAATTCGTGAGGGTTCAATATTTCCACAATTCATTAACCTTAATATAATATGTCCCCAGTGGCATGTGATATGTTGGTTGTCTTGTTGAATGAAGGAAATAGATCTTACACTTTACATCCGTTATGTATTCTTTCTTTCATTAGTGATTACAGATATAGACAATGATGTAGATGTTTGAAATCCGTATGTAGTTGGGAGGTGCTTGCACTGAAACATAAGGCAAAGGAAGGTGTTTGAGATGAAAATGCTGATGACATATGGCTCAATTACTCCCTAAAGTATCTAAGAATAAATGTCCCATTTTCATGAAAGCCATCAGGGAACAGAAGGGTCAATACTCTTGTAGGTGAAGACACTCCTGTTCCAGGCTCCAGTTCTAAAGCTAATTTATCATTGTGGAACTCACAAACTCTGACTAATGTTTATCAACTCAGGGTAACCATGGTCCTCGATTGGAATGTTCCCGCTATCCTAAAACCACACACCGAGCAAAGAGTAAACTTGAGTAAGAACTTAAGTAAGAACTTTGAGTCAACTAAACTTTTTTCGAGTGTGCTGTTTATCAACCAGAACCTAAAGAAAATGCTAGATCATGCAGACTTTTCCACAGTGGTTTAATTTAGATGGTAAGGACAGCTACCTGTGCTATCTGGGCCATGGTAAACTTTCCTGGGGTAGGTTTACTCCTCTGGCTCCTATAATCATCACAAGGAGATGTAACCTCCTGTGACTGAGAAATTATTTATTATTCTCTTTGCCGAGACACAAGCAGGACGCGTTTGCTTCAAGCCTCTTTCTTTATTTTTAGTCCAAATCCCCCCTACCCAAGCGTGTTTGTCTTACTATACCCTTTGAGAGTTTTTCCGCTACTTTATTTGGTTTGCCTCAACGTTCAGATCCCAGTGTTTTTGTAACCAGAATAAACCAATGCTTGAGAATCCATAAAATAGATAAAAATAGATTGAAATTAGTAATTGGTTCATCTTCCAGAATGTTGTTTTGATGATTGTAGCACACAATCGTTGATTGTTAAGCACTGTTACCTTTAATAAATGGTATTACGTGACGCTGGCATGCCATAAGTGATTCAACGAAGTTAGGTAGTTCAGTGAATCAATTGAAATATCAAATCACATTATATTTGTCACATGCGCCGAATACATGCGCCCTTTCCCAACAATGCTGATCAAAATCAAATAAATACAAAATTGAGCAAATAAGATTAAAAGAATCCCCAAATACATAAGTAATGTTCCCCATGTGATAAGAACATTGCATTATCTCCGGATAAATGTATCTTTGCCTGATGTCCATTACCAATGCAGTCAAACACAGACACATAAAGTCCCTAGAAACACACTTGAAGGCAAAACATAACAAGGTCATTTGAACAGCAAAGTAGCAATATTATTGCTGCTCTGGGACGAGTGTTATGACAGGGGTCAAAGGAGAGGAAAGTGAGAGCAGCAAGTCTGTGAAAGCTGGGGGGGGGGGAAGTAGAAAGAGAGAAAGGTAAACCTTGATGGAAGAAGAGAAGAGAGTCGAAGAGATGGGGGATGGGGTCTAACATGGGCCCCAGATGTCTGAAGGTAATTGTGCAGAGGTATTGCAGAGCAGCCATCTGGAAGGCTGAGTGCCCTTTTCCCACAGATCTATGGCTACTTCCTTTAAGTAATCTCCCTGGATGTGTGTCCCCTCTCATCTGGGTTCAATCATTCCAAGTTGACTTTTGTTTACAACAATACAATAACCAGGTTCGATCTTCATATGGCTTAATGGAAATATTGGGTTTGGGGTAATAACAAAATTGTATGCATGCGATTGCCCCAGAGATATTCTAAAAACAGGCTCTGATTAAGAGAATGTAGTTCAAAACGTTTGGTGTGGATTAGAGTTCCATTTATTCACTTGACCATGGTCAGGTTAGCGTTTTCACTCGTAATGGTTACAGTTAGGGTGTCATGGGAAGTCACGATCCCCTAACTGGTATCATGGGAAAGCTGAGAGCCAGCTCGTCCCTAGAGCAAAACATGTTGCCACTGAAATTCACACACAGGGTACCTAGCTAACCACAAGCACAAAGTGTAGGTCTATGTTTTAACCCTTGACAGGCACACTTCAATCACACTACTATGCCATTGTGTGAATCGGTTCATAAACAATCCAAGGATGTAATGAGAAGACTTTTCAACTACAATTCATCAATTGCCCCATTAATTAACTGAGGTCTCATAGTTGGTTCCTTGTAAAGTTCCTCGTGACTTGGCAGTATTGTCCAGTTAAATCCACCCTATGTACCTCTACGCGATTGGTGTCCCTATACCGGGACGGTTGAGCTAACGTGATTAGTGCTAATGTGATTAGCATTGACGTTGTAAGTAACAGCAAACTTTCCAGAACATAGACATATCTGATACTGGCAGAAAGCTTCAATTCTTGTTATTCTAACTGCACAGTCCAATTTACAGTAGCTATTACAGTGAAAAAAAGACCATGCTATTGTTTGAGGAGAGTGCACAACAACAACAAAAATGTTTACCACAGCAACGGGTTTGATACATTCACCTCGGAAGGTAAATAATGTTTCAGTAATCTTTCTCTGATTTGTCATCCTGAGGGTCCCAGAGATATAATGTAGCATAGTTTTGTTTGATAAAATCCCTTTTTACATTCAAATGTATGAACTGGGTTCTACAGTTTGAACCCCTGCTGTCTCTGGCTCCACATCCTGCCATCTAGATTTGTGAAAGTTAGTGTAAAAGCAAATGATCCATCACGTATGACATTGCTCGGAGTGTGTCAACTTACGTTTTGTATTACCATATCATGTTTGTATGTTCTCTATAGTTATGTACTTGAAAATGTATCAACTGACCAATTCGGCACATTTGGCAGACTTGATACAAAATATTGTCCAGTATTGCAATGCTTCGCTGGATCAATCTGAAACTTTGCACACACACTGCTGCCATCTAAACTGCAATATTATATTATGGCCTTTCTCTTGCATTACAAAGATGATGGAACAAAACCAAAAATTAGAAAACATGTTTTTTTGTTTGTATTATCTTTTACCAGATCTAATGTGTTATATTCTCCTACATTCATTTCACGTTTCCACAAACGAGAGAGTGTTTCCTTTCAAATGATATCAAGCATATGTATATACTTGCTTCAGGTCCTGAGCTACAGGAAGTTAGATTCGGGTATGTCATTTTAGGCACATATTTTAAAAGGGTCCGATTCTTAAGAGGAGAACGGCATGAAAACCTCAAATCATTGGAGGAAAAAAAATGAAATTTAGAGGTTAGGTGTAAACAACGGGCAGATGTCTTCAAACCCCCCAGAGTGATACACTGAGTCCAGGCACCGCTAATACCTCATGAAACCTTCAGGGGGTTACAAGGAAGGACAGTCTTGAAATATTAAATGCAGTTCTCTTTGTCAGGATAATGTGAGAGGACAAGGTAGTGCCATCCTCCATCCGGGTCGGTCTATACTCATTAAATCGCGCTGCATTGCACTGACGAGTGATGCAGGAAGGAAGAAGTCACTCTCTGAGTTTAACTTTCACTAACTTCTATTTTATTTTTTGACTCTTAGCCTTCATCAGGGTTTGATTAAGGCTAAGGTGACGAAGGCTGAGGGCTGAAATGCGTTCGTTTTATCGGTAAAGACACGTTTTTGTCAACCTCCTCCGCCCTCGGAGAGGTGCTGAATTTATTTTTCACTTCAGTTTGCATCTCAATTCATGTAGCTTGTTTGGATAGCGAGGTAGCGACTGTGTTCCCTTCTCAATACCTCTATTACACCCAGCCAATGTTATTGTGTGGGAAATAAAGGTCCCAGTGTTGGATTGTTAAAGGTGTTGTATTCTGGAAAGTGTTGTGCCGTGTTATATAGCAGCCCTGCTACATTTTGACAGCTGATATGGAACCTCACCTTCTTGACCGTTTCCACAGAAATGGACTTGGCTTTGCATATGGAATACAGCAGATTGACAGTTAGTCTGTAGACTTATGGGGGGAAATGCACAGGCCCTGTAATTAATGTCTACTCACAACAGCAGAAGTTGGACAGGTTCCATTGTTTCATTGCTTTTTATGCCAATCATGCAGGAGCTTAACTCAGAGAGATACACACATACAGTCAAATGGAACTCATACTTGTCAATTGACAGTTCTCTCTTTCTCAAACGGAGCCTCAAGGTGTAAACAACCTTATTTACCACGCTCTTGCAGACACACTTCCCTCCACGACACCCTGCTAATTCCACAATCACATTCAGCCCTGTGATAAAGAGCGTCACATTAATAACATGAGTTATTTGAGAGTGTGTAATGGAGATAGATGGTCAGAAGGGTTGTGACAGGGTATCAGTGGACTGGGCAGAGTGTTATTCGGCCACCGGCTAGTCAATCCTTGAGGGAAGGAGCCAAGGCGTCAGCAAGAGTCTGAGAGATATTCTTGAGGGCCATTAGAGAGATGGCCAGTGACAGCCCCAGAACACACAGACAACAAGGTCATTATCTAGCACAAACTAATGATAGCAGGATGTAACGTGGGTGACGAGGACAATTGTGGTATTATTACGGCACATTATGTCGCCTCACGCTGACACTTTTGTCCCACATTTGGAAAAAATAACGAACCAAAAGAGTTCATGGTCTGGCGAGGTGGACTTTATAAGGCAAAATGGGCCACATGGGTACAACTATTAATCAAACATGTATTTAAAAAATGTATTTACACATGCCACTCCATCATCTTTACAGCATGGTGTACTGAACCTATTTCCTTAGCCCAGACCACCATCCAACTTAGTAGTCCGCAAACAAGCCAAGAGACTCTCCATTGGACAATGTTGCCACTTCCTGCTGGCAGACAACAGCGTGAAAATTACTGAGTAATTTTGTTCATCAGGCTGACCCCCAGTCTTCACTTGAAGCTATTGAGGCATGATGACATTTTGGCAATGTGAAGATAAGAATTCCAGAGTATGGTACCTCTATATCTGATAGAGTATGTGAGGTGCGGCAGGGGGGAGGGTGAAGGTTATCGCAGTGTCTGGTGTTATATAGATGGATTTTAGAATTAACCTGGAAGAATCCATTGAAGGGCTTAGGTAAACTGTTTGACAGGTATGAGTATTTTTTTTAGATGAAAGTGCATGATTTTAGTACACTAACGTCGTAAATAGACAAGATATGGTGTTTCTTAAATAAAGGTGCAGATGGAGCCACGTAATTAGAGGAGGTGACTAGTCTTGCAAATTGATTTGGATGATCAATAATATGTGTAGGTAGGAGATATATATACTGGCCCAGACAATATTACAGTAAATGAGATATGGATAAATGAAGCTATAGTATAGAGTTAAGAAGCAAGCCTGATGAACCAAACCACTAATCTTTCTGAAGATACCAAACATATTTCATCACTTTTGCTGCAGACAAATATGATCTTTCCAGGATAACTTTTCATGAATTATAGCTCAGAGGAATCGAGTGGATGTGACTTGTTCCATTTCATTCTCACCAATTGAGATTCTGGCTTTTTTTTTTAAACAACATTTCTTATTCTTACTAGTGAATACAATACAATTGGATTCTTTAATAACCTCTTACCTCTACCTGGGACGCTTGCGTCCCAACTAGAGCTCTGGAAATGCAAATGCGCTACGCTAAATGCTAATAGTATTAGTTAAAACTCAAAAGTTCATTAAAATACACATGCAGGGTATCAAATTAAAGCTACACTCGTTGTGAATCCAGGCAACAAGTCAGATTTTTAAAATGCTTTTCGGCGACAGCATGAGAAGCTATTATCTGATAGCATGCACCAATACACTACAACAGAAAAGCACAGCAGGGGACGTAAACAAAATAATTAGCATTTCGGCGTTACACAAACCGCACAATAAAATAGAAAACAGTCATTACCTTTCACCATCTTCTTTGTTGGCACTCCTAGATGTCCCATAAACACTATTGGGTCTTTATTTCGATTAAATCGGGCCATATAAAGCCAAGATATCGTTATATGTAGACTGTGTGATAAACGAAAAAAACAGCGATTTCACAACGTAACGTCATTTTTTAAAATTCAAAAAGTAGACGATAAACTTTCACAAAACACTTCGAAATACGTTTGTAATGCTACTTTAGGTATTAGTAAACGTTAATAAGTGATAAAAATCATCCGTAGGCGATGTAAATATCATTAGCTGTCGTCTTGGAAAAAATTTCAGGAGAGAGCTCTTCCGGAATGATCTGGGCGGAGACCGGAGGTAAGCGGTGCCCCTCTTTCGGTTCAACCAAGAATCAAAGATGATTAAATTCACAAGATACTCGACAACATGGGGATGCTGTGGGAGTTGAATGCTCGGTCTTATCTAATTCGGCTCACTGTTAACAATTGCTGGAAGTGGCGCAAGGATATTTATTTCCATTTTCTGTGATCAGGTTTTCCTGCGCTTTCCGATGTAACGCACGTTATGTAATAGCCACAGTCGTGATTTAACCAGTTTTAAAAACGTCCGAGGGTTTCCTATACACACATTCTAACCATATGAACATACTATATTCCTGGCATGAGTAGCAGGGCGCTGAAATGTTGCGCGATTTTTAACAAAATGTTCAAAAAAGTAGAGGGTAGGAGCAACTAGTTTTAAAGATCATTTGTTTATCTGGAACTATTTTGAAAATGTGGCCATTCCTGAGTTGGCTTCATTAATTGGGAGGTAAAAATTATTGTGTGATAAAAATCAAATTGGTATCATCAGCAAAGAGTATGAGAAGTACGGTAGAAGACACAGCAGCAAGGCTATGAATATAGGTGGCATGCAGCCTAGCAGTTAATAACATTGGGCCAGTAACCAAAAGGTTGCTGGTTTGAATCCCCAAGCTGACTAGGTGAAAAATCTGTCTGTGCCCTTGAGCAAGGCACTTAACCCTAATTGTTCTTGCAAATTGCTTAAGAGTGTCTGCTAAATTACTAACATGTAAAAAAACAAAAAAAAATAAGGAAAGTATAGATTAGAAATAACAAAGGTCCAATTATCGAACCCTTTGGCACGCACAGGATATCTTGGCCCTTGTAGATGCACAGCTGTTTGTATAAACACATCTAACATACACATACAGAGTAACAATACAGCCAATTATATGTGTAATCATGAAAACCGTAAAACATTGGTTCTTTAACAACTGCGCCGCTGGTCTATAGTACCATAACCCAAGATTTAAAGCAATTTTAGTCAATTGTGTATCTTATTGCCATATGATTTTTGAGAAGAACCATATAAATATCTGTCAATCTTTGCATGTAAAGCTCTGTCTGTGAATGTCACGTTGGAAAATGTCCATGAATTCCTAGACAGAGGAACAACAAATTGTTTTCATTTGATTTATTCATCAAGAAGGAATCAATAGGCTACATAGCTTCAAATCAAATTCAAGATCAAATTCATAGCTCAAATCAAATCAAACGCTGTGTTTGTCAATCTACTCTACAGTCCACTCTCTCTCCTCTTCCACTGACGATACTGCAAGGACTAGAGCATCTAGCTCTCTGCCTAGGGATCTGTGCTCCTTGCACCTTGGATGAAACCATTTACTAGGGAGAATAGGGGGGGGTACTCTTTGCCTGATCCAGACATGGTGCCTCCTCCACAAAATACCACTGAAAGATGTTTTTAGAAATAATTATGATAAGAAATGGGCTTAACAATGAAGTTTAGTAATGAATTAAACATCTGAAATGTTTTAAAACAGGACACATGGGAATGATGCCACTGTGACACACAAGCACCCACACACACACAAACACAGACCGAGCGTTGATCATCTTCTCTCCTTTCACAGCATTCCAGCTGAGTGAAGCTGCAAATGTAGCTTTTCCACTTGAATAATCTTTGAACAAGAAAATTGGTGGAAAGAAGAAGGACGCCATTGAGCCATAATCTCCACGTAACACCTCAAACCCTCACAACCACTTGGCTGAAATAAGATACGTCCGTCAAGAAATTAGCGAGCAGAGAAAAGGACAGAAACCTTTCGTTGCATCATTCAAATCTAATTTATAACTGGAAAATGCCAAACAAATGTTCTCGAGGAAGCATTTAGTCATGCTTATTTAGAAAAATGCATAAATTTCTATGTACATCAGAGTGCCTGCATGGGATTACATTTCCCACAGTTGATTTGCTATCTTTCAGTCACCACTGACCCGAACAACACAGAACAACACAGAATGAATATACACATCTGCTTGCCTTGCCTCTTGGCTGTTATTTAAAAAAAAAAACTATATTCTTCTTCTATCAAAAAATACACCATACCTCCATATGTAATAGTCTTTCTTGGTGTCTTGAGGTAAGGGGAGTACATCTCCTATGTTGTTCTACCTTTGGGCATGTGATTTGTGGATGAGATCTCCCCAAGGGATTTAGCCTTTGTTCCTCTATGAAAGGGCAGCTGTCATTAGTTGAACACGAGGCACACCTGCGAAACATTAATGCAGCCTTACAGCTGACAGGATAACACAGCCATGCCTTGTCTGAACATTTGTGATGTGACGTGTTCCACAGAAATGAGTGGGCTTGGGCACTGGGTACTGAGATGTAAGCACATGTGAAGAAGACAAATCCCAAATGTGGTCATATTTAACAGAATAAATCTTACATAATGTTTTTGATGTAATTGGGAAACTGAAAGGACACAATTCTCTATTTCATATGACAGAGCATTGAGTCCATGCTTCATATTCAGTTTCTACCTGAATAGATTTGTGCCATTGAGCCTCGACTAAACATTCTCCATTTATCTGCAGTGCCTCAGTTAGCGGTTCAGTTTGTATAGTCCTAGCCGTCCAATGCTTTTACACCAATATTCTTCCTTAGAGTTCATTCTGTGAGAGCAGAACACATCCCAAAATACATGTGCCTCCAAGCTAGAGACAAAAATAATAAAATAATGTTAATATTAAAACAAAGGTCGAACTTACATTTGTGTTCTCAGGTGCTAACACACTCCAAACACATGACAAATATCTTCCTTATCTCACCATCGTCTAATAGCTGACAACAAGGCTACAGTAAGGAAAACAATGTTATGACTGAAGGATGAAAAGGCCTCCGCGGAACGTTCTCAAGGTGACAGGAACGCTGAGATGCCTGGACAGCTTAGAGTAAGGTTTTACAAATTGTTCACATGCCTAAGTTATTTCGACTAAGTGAGGTACAGTACACAAAGAGATGCCAAACAAGTTCCAACGTTACAAAGGAATTCAGAGTCGACGACCTTCCAACATTGTATCTCAAGGAGAGCTAATCTTTTACCAATCTAACTTCTCAAGGAGGCATCGCGACTGCATAATCACATTCAATATAAGTTGGGGAGGTTATAGCTCATTTTGAAGGTGCAGTGAGGCGGCTAAAAATAGCTTCGGGGGGGGGGGTGACAGAGCAGACAGTCCACGTGGAGCTTCCTCAAACAGGGGGGTCTAACTCTGGTGCTCACTGCAGCCATCACAGCCCTGACAGGCCTGTCTCCCGTAGAAAAGAGGGGTTACAAAGGAGATGAGTGGGTTGGTGGGGAGGGGAGGAACACAGCAGAGATGGGGCGTGAGGCATGGGGCTTGGTGGAGGAGGGTAGAGGAGGAGTCTAACTCTGGTTCTCACTGCAGCCATCACAGACAAGACAGGCTAGTCTCCAGCAGAGAAGAGGGGTTACAGAGGAGATGAGTGGGTTGGTAGGGAGAGGTGGGGGTGGAACACAGCCGGAGATAGATGTCAGCACAGTGTCAACGGTGTTAACCGTGTCCTCTTCACCCCGGCACACACACACCACATTCAAATCAGGTTGGGTCAGAAAAAAAGGCATGTGTGTTGCAAGCAGGGATTTACCTAACACTTCAAATCAGTAGTCCCTCCAAATAATACCCGCACATCACTCTCGACAACAGCCCCCTTTAACTTCCAGCTTACTCCTCAAACTGCCTCATCATGAACAAATTATACTCAGCTGAGAGCTTTGGCGGAATAGAGAACACATGTTTTGGTTTCTATCATGGCGGAATGTCATAGAAGGGGGCCCCGATGGTGCCTGTGTGTGTGCAGGATATGGACGGGGCCATGTAGCAATGAGGCCCAACGATTCATCTCTAAACAACCTGAAACTCGCGATGGTGCAAACTGAAGCCGACCGCTCGTTGCACCCTGGATACAACAACACGCCAGTCGGGTGGGGATGGTAACACGGCTTCCCATGAAGTGTTTACATCGGCCCCCAAACTCCTGGAGAAACAACATCAATTCCAGCTGTAGGTAGAACACGTTTGCAAGCGACAACGGCACAGGAAGGCTAGCGTTGTTGCTTACTTAGACATCCGTCTCTGTCAAGAGAGAGTACATTAACCTCTTGCTTCTACTCGGGACGCTTGCGTCCCAACTAGAGCTCTGGAAATGCAAATGCGCTACGCTAAATGCTAATAGTATTAGTTAAAACTCAAAAGTTCATTAAAATACACATGCAGGGTATCGAATTAAAGCTACACTCGTTGTGAATCCAGGCAACAAGTCAGATTTTTAAAATGCTTTTCGGCGAAAGCATGAGAAGCTATTATCTGATAGCATGTAACACCCCAAAAGACCCACAGGGGACGTAAACAAAATAATTAGCATTTCGGCGTTACACAAACCGCACAATAAAATAGAAAACATTCATTACCTTTCACCATCTTCTTTGTTGGCACTCCTAGATGTCCCATAAACACTATTTGGGTCTTTATTTCGATTAAATCGGTCCATATAAAGCCTAGATATCGTTATATGTAGACTGTGTGATAAACGAAAAAAACATTGTTTCAAAACGTAACGTCATTTTTTAAAATTCAAAAAGTCGACGATAAACTTTCACAAAACACTTCGAAATACGTTTGTAATGCAACTTTAGGTATTAGTAAACGTTAATAAGCGATAAAATTCAGGAGGCGATGTAAAGATCATTAGCTGTCCGTCTGGAAAAATGTCCGGCTAGAAACTCAACGAAAATATCCGGTCCTAGACCAGAGGAGATACGGTGCCCTGCATGTGTTTGACCAAGAAAAAACTCGAAGGGAAATGACAAGACTCTAGACACCGTGTGGAAGCTGTAGGTACTGCAACCTCAGTCAATTAATTGTGGTTCACCTTTATCAATGGGTTCAAGTAGCGCATGGATATATTTTCCCATTTTCAGTGATCAGTTTTTCCTGTGCTTTTCGATGTAAATGCCGTTCTGGTAAAGCCACAGCAGTGATTTAACCAGTTTTTTAAACGTCTGAGTGTTTTCTATCCACACAGACTAAGCAAATGCATATACTATATTCCTGGCATGAGTAGCAGGGCGCTGAAATTTTGCGCGATATTTAATAGAATGTTCAAAAAAGTAGAGGGTCGACTTAAGAGGTTAAACTGTTAGTGAAATCTGGGGGTCTCTAAACAAGTGAGGGCTGACTTCATTGTTGTGACTTGTGATGTCAGAAGTACTGCGTATAGCTGGGACCCTTGATGCTTAAAGGTACATACGCTCAAAGAGACATTCACTCTGAACTTATACAGGGAGTAACAAATATGATGGACTAAAACGAATAACTGAGATAGTACTGTGAGATAATGAGGATTCTAGCTTTCCAGCCAGTATGAATGTGGCAGCACAACTGACATACAACACTGTTTTTATAGTGTTCCATAGTGGTTGCTTGCTAATCTAGCAAATGATATGTGAAATGCACAGAATCCATATGATGTCAGCCAGAGTACCATTGCGGTCCTGAGGGCTGCTCATTATAAAATGACTATCAGCATGCCAACAAAACAGAATGGCGAAAACACAGTAGTAGTTGTTCCAGATTCAGACACATCACATAGGATGTTTGAATTATCATAATGTAGTTACATTTTAAGGGAAAAGGTGTATAATTACATCACTATTGTAATATAAAATACTTACAAAAATAAAATAAAACAACAACACAAGTATTAAGCTATACCAAGATGTAGAAATAGATAAGTGAAAAGTGTTTCAAGGAATATGTACACTTTAGCATCCGGCAACACGGATGCGAGTGACAATGGTGATTATGAGCTGGAACATCTGGGATGAGTCACGAACGCCTCACCGAAATGTCACCTCCTTTTTGTCAGGACAAAAATACACACTAAGAAGGACCCAACATGCTATTGTTGAAGGTAAGACAAACGAAGGCCACACAGTACGTTACATTGGATCAGATATTACTCGAATGGCTTCAACCTTTAGCTTTGCAAAAGTTTACTAAAAAAAAGCAATGCAATAATCTACATCTTGCAAACTACATACATTTATCAGGGTTAGCTGTTTTAAAAGAGAAGATACATGTACAATCCTGCTTCAGGTTGCTGCAGGCCAATACTACATGATAGCCTATTGAACATATTGAAAAGACGTATTCCTCAAAAGTGATGGAACACAGACAAGATCTAAGGCATGTTTGCCAGAACATTGCTGCAGAGCTATGAGCATTCCCCAAAAAATGGATTGAGAGAGAGAGAGAGAGAGTGAGAGAGAGAGAAAGAAAGAGAGAGAAGAAAGGAAGAGAGAGAGAGAGGGGAAGAGTGAGAGAGAGGGAGAGAGACATGCACGCCGCCTCTTTGTGCTGTGCGTGACTGTGGCTTGTGAATGAGATAGCTGGGAGCGAGCACAGATAGTAATATGTTGGCAAACCATTAAACATTTAATTGCATCATCGGTCGGGTACAAGAACGGGTGCTTTACACTCTCCAGTCTCAGCCGTGAAAGAGCATCAGTGATCACTTGAAAAAATCCAAATCCAGACCTCATCTATAAGTGGATCATTACTCTTGTAATATTATTAGAAACACTGTGGGCAATGTCATAGTTTCACTGTTCGATCATCTTATGAGGAATGTCTCGTTTCGAAGCAGAGGGAAAGGGTGTTGTCTTCAGCAATGTGACTTCTGTCTCCTCGTGGGCAGGCATGTCGTACACGAATGCACATGAAGTTGAACATGCAGAACATTGTAGCACGCGCAGGGCCGGACACTAGAGTCAGTCCTCACGGCCTCACAATAGTATGCTCGGTTAATGTCTTCGTCTTTTTCACAGTTTACAATGTGGAGAGAGATGTTTCATGTGGGTCATGGAAGCTTTGAGCATGCAGGGCTGTAGTATATGAACCTCATGTTAACAAGACAATATGTGATACGTGTGCATCGTTTCAGCCATATCAGTAGCTGCAAGGGCTCCTACAAATATTTTAATATCATATGCAGGGTGTGTGTGTGTGGGGAGGGGGTACTGAAAATAGCTTTCTATTCATATTTCCAACATTTCTATGGATTTATGCTGTGTGTAAGCTAATCTATATCTAGCTAACGTTAGCTACTCCTCTAGGTTAAGGAACCCGTGTGAAGGTAATCAGTATATATTGATGAAGGTTCCCTGTGGCGGCGTACATTAGACGATGAATGCATGTATGCATTTGGCTTCACTAAAGGCTATGGATTCATTAGCTTACTGTATAAGGGGCTGTTGATAGCCTGAACCATTCATGGGCAAGATGAAAATCAATAATGTGTTCTAATGAAACCTCTGTGGAATTCACTTCAATGGACGAATTCAAGCATAAAAAGTGTATCGTATCGACTGATGCTTTAGAGTGGTTAAATAGAGCTTTTTCAGAATGTTTACTGCGGTGCAAGGTCGGCGCGTTCTACAAATAATGAGGTGACATCACCTACAAACGAACCTCTAAAATGGCTGTATATACACTTATATTACCAGGGTTCAAATTCAGTTGTCTGTTTTGTGACTGGATGTGAAACGTTGATGTTCTGATAACTTTGTTAAGTAGGAGTATATAAACAGCAGTGACCCTGGTGCCCTTCCTTTCAAAGGTTTACATAATCCAACTAGACCATTTCTGGTAGAGTGCTCTTGTCCAAACCAACAGACGAAATATTCATAATTCACAGTTACATTTGGGGTCATGAGTCTAGCTTCTCTACACCACTGAACGCAGTGATACGGTACAAAATACTGTAACGCTCAGCTGGGTCGTGGTGGAACTATATGCACCAGTGTACTGCTCAAAACTGCAGGGCAGAGGGCATTCTGTAAAAGAAAATGGTAAAGACAAGATATTAGCCACTTACTTTACAAAGTCTACTGTCCAGAGATCCACTGTAGATTGTCTGAAAAGTAGCTATTAGCAAATGGGTTGGCAATTTCACATCCCACTATGTATGGCTCATATGATTGACTTTAGCTAGCTGTACAAGTAGGTCTATTACTGAAATAAAATGTACCTTTGAGTATAAAGGAGAGGGGTAAGATATTCAGCACTGACACTTTCATGTAGTTACTCTGACTCGGGGTACAATAGTTGATTTCTAGATGAGAAGAAATGTAATGTAAGATTGATTTTACAGTAGAGGCCTACGTCTTGTGTGTGTTCCAATATTACCGTCAGCTTTTGTTGCAGTTCCGGCTGTCAGTGGCAGTGCCGAAAGTATGTATATTTTGTTACGTCCTCCAAAGACCGAACTGTCGGCACGTCAGTAGCTGAACTAGAGGTTTCAAGTCGGCCAAGGTCTCTTCAAATAACAGGTTTGAAGTTTTAACTACTATATAAACATCATGTGGCGTGGTCTCAGCCCATAGAAAATATTTGTTTTGATATCATTTTTCACCACACATATCGTGGTTTGTATTTCATGTATAATGTAGTGTGAAAAATGGTAGGGCTGGGAATGTCTACTGTACATGCTAGTTTGCACCAAAATGTAGCATCTGGAAAGAATATACCTGCACATGTTTAGAATTTTCCACAAATAGCCCCTTGCCCTCATGCTTAGTCATCCATAATAGGCATTGGGCTGGATTCATTTCATATAGACTGAAGGTGGAGCCAGTTAGACAATCACTGCATACATATTTTATCTCTACTCCAATGTTGACATAAAATGAACTTTTTCTACTCCCCTGTCGGCACTCTGTATGTTGAGCAGTTTCGACTTCGAACTTCGACTTCCGTTGCTGAAATATTAACACCCACAAGGGTTTCATGAGCACAAAATACTGAAAACATTTCCCCCCAAAGGAACATTGTTTTGCACTTTGGTAAACGTCACAGAGAAAGACCTACCGGAGCACATTTCCCTTAATTCTCAAAGGAGAAAATCCCAAGCCTTATCGCTGTGTCCGTATTCCAACCCCAGTTCACCGGGGGGGGCGTGTGAGCAGTTTTAGTTCTGTCAATTATGATGTATAATGGAAGCACCGGAACAGCCTACTAAATCACCAGCTAGGATGGAAATGGAAGTCGTGTGGAGCAGTGCAGAGGGAATTTTCTATACCCCATTGTTGTGCAGTAATTAAGCACTGTGGATAAGCAATCTCAGAAGGGGGTCCAATAATGCAAGGGGGAAATGAGACTTGTGTTTGCAAGGCAGAGAACTGGAAAGACTTGACATGCCATATTGGGAGATGAGGGAAGCCAGGCTTGAGCATGGATTTGACACGAAAGAGATTTTCGGTGTGTGCGTCTGTGGATATATATAGCAATTCATTTGAAATTCTACTTAGAGTAAAATGACCAGGATGAACCTACCTATCAGCTTGATTTATTCAAACAAGCACACAGATGGTATATGATGCTGTACTGTAAGTCCATGGGAGGAATACAGAACATGCAGCAGCATTGTCGACATGCATAAGAGTGTGAATAACAATGTAATGTCATTACTATCTTAAGTGCCCTCTGTGCAGGATAGCATCATGATTTCACCCACTCCCCTGTTGAGCACATAATGTGCTATAATATTAGATGTTTGGTCACTTTTATGCTAAACTCATGACATAATGTAGCCTTTTTGCAACAGGCTTTGCAATATACCTGCAAGCAATCTGTTTAGAGGACTGAAGAGCTTACCTATTGTATTGAATCTTGATTGTTCAAAGTTTGCAGTATTGCAATTCTTTATTTACATTTAATACATGTTCACCTGCACAACACTGAAGGCACAAAATAACATAGAATGTGTGACATATATACAAAAATTACAGAATAAATAATTTTATCTACATTGGTATAAAATAAAGTTTACATAAAACATTTTCAGAGTTGAACAGGGTTGCTTACTCGATCAGAATAATAAAGTGAACAAATATCCTGAACATTTATCATGCTGAGAGAAACTGGTCAGTTGTGATTTGTAAAAATGACACTCATACAAAAAGGTTCGTATACACATACACATCAGTAGTTCTGTCCCCTTCAGTAGCAGGAAAGGAACAATGATAAACAGAAATTGCTGTCGAAAAGTAAGTCGATTGTCATGCACCATCTTTTCAAATGGCATTTGATTAGTGCAATGCATTTCTTCTGTACAGATGCAAGATATGATTTATATATGTACTGGGACTTTTAAGTGCTAAGTTTGGGGAAAATGGATTTGTATTAACACATTCCCACTGGTTGGAATACAAAATGTGATATTGAAATAATGGAAGGGCTAAATCTAATGAACGACAGCACTAATGTGCACTCCATCATTGCGATTCAGAATACATGTTGGCATTTTGTTGAGTCTACGTCATTTTGAGCATGCTGATTATGGCATATGATTGAAACAGCCTGACAGAATTTGTGGAAAACAATGAGGCCTGCCAAAGATCTAAGTTAAACTGGTAACGAAAACCTACTCCTGCCGTACTTATTTGCCTTCCCGATAATTACATTTGGGAAAGATATCTGTTATATCAGCAACTTCAAGTGCTGTCTGTCTACAGTGGCTTGCGAAAGTATTCACTACCCTTAACATTTTTCCATTTTGGGGGGGGATTTGTATCATTTGATTTACACAACATGCCTACTACCACTTTGAAGATACTAAATATTTTTTTCTTGTGAAACAAACAAGAAATAAGACAAGGAAAAACAGAAAAACTGAGCGTGCATAACTATTCACCCCCCCAAAGTCAATACTTTGCAGATCCACCTTTTGCAGCAATTACAGCTGCAAGTCTCTTGGGGTATGTCTCTATAAGCTTGGCACATCTAGCCACTGGGAATTTTGCTCATTCTTCAAGGCAAAACTGCTCCATCTCCTTCAAGTTGGATGGGTTCCGCTGGTGTACAGCAATCTTTAAGCCACAAATTCTCAATTGGATTGAGGTCTGGGCTTTGACTAGGCCATTCCAAGACATTTAAATGTTTCCCCTTAAACCAGTGTATATACACTGAGATCATGTGACACTTCAATAAAGTCCACCTGTGTGCAATCTAACTAATTATGTGACTTCTGAAAGTAATTGGTTGCACCAGATATTATTTAGGGGCTTCATAGCAAAGGGAGTGAATTCATATGCACGCACCACTTTTCCGTTCTCCCTTTTTGAATTTTATTTCACTTCACCAATTTGGACTATTTTGTGTATGTCCATTACATGAAATCCAAATTAAAATCTATTTAAATTACAGGTTGTAATGCAACAAAATAGAAAAAAAACACCAAGGGGGATGAATACTTTTGCAAAGCACTGTATAGGAAAACAAAACAACAATGAAATTGCCAAATATACATTACATTCTGTGCTACAAATGACTTGTATGTCCAAGACTGCTGTGGGATATGTAGGTCTTCGACTGAAAATATAAGATGGCAGTTTTGGACAAGGCACTTGTGGAGTTGAATATAAAACCATTAATTGTGTTTTTATATCAGTTAAATGCAGTTTGATGCTCCAGAACCTCCAAATAATCTGGCTCGGTGTGTAGGTTAGCTTTGAGTTCAAAGTACTCGTTTTTCGTTTGTTCCACCATGACCTTCCTCGGTCTCGACAACATAATAGTCTCCATTAATTTCAGTTCCTCGTGGTGTCCTGGAACCTGCATCTCTACCGTTGGTTGTAGCTGGGACATGTTTTTCCTGAGGTATTCAGTAATTCCGAGCTGCTGCAGCTCCCTAACCCTCTCCCTCTCTAGTATGTTTTTATAGAGGGAGCTCGCATCGCCGAGTGTTACGAACTCAGTTGGGCAGTCTGACGTCACAGCTCTGAACTTCAAATTAGAGCCTGTGAGAGGGGAAGTATTCTCTGTCTCCATGATGCTACGACAGATGTGCTTTGGTTCGTCCAGTTCATTGAGGTCGGACTCATATTCTTTATGCTGAGTGCAGTAGGTGGGGTTGCGGCAGATCTGGACGATGGGGCTGTGTGAGCGCTCGTCGTACACGGTGTTTCCGGTCCTCTGCCCCAGTGTGTGGTGGGTGGTTTTCTGGCCGTACATACTGTATTGCAGGTGGATGGGGCTGCTGCTCTCTCGCGGCTGCTCCTCCGCCTGTTTCTTCTTCACCCTCCTTCGCCTTCTGTGCACGAGGAATGCCACAATCCCTGCTGAACAGAAGATGACCATGAGGAAGATGACGAGCAAGCTAAGGATCAGAACGGAGAGCGGAACTGAGTCCGTGATTGAGCTGAAGAAACCGCTCCTAGAGCCGTCAGTCGCCACTGTGGTTGTCTCGTCCTCATCCGTGGGCAAGGAGTAGGTCACTAGGCCGCGGCACAGCAACTCGTTTCTAAGGGCCCTCAGCTCAGCCTTCTCCACTTTTCTCGGTGTGTGACACAAAATGGAACCTACGACTGTGTCTTTCCTCAGCTTCTCAACCCACTGTTTGAGACTGATTAAGTCACAGCTGCAGTCCCAGGGGTTGTCCTCTAAATAAATCTGCTCTAAAGAGTCAAGCTGGTCCAGCACGTTGCTTACAGGCAGGTACATGAGCAGATTTTTTCTCAGGTTCAGTTTGGTGAGGGGCACGTTGCGAAATATCTGCAATGGGAGACTAGTCAGCAGATTGTTATTCAAAGACAAGAGTTTGAGATTTGGCAAAGGATTAAAAGCTCCTGGGACAATTTCTTTGATAATGTTATATTCCAAATATAGGTATTCAAGGTTGTGGAGTCCAATGAACATAGTCGCGGAAAGGGTTTCAATTCTGTTGCCGTTGAGATAAAGTTTTTTCAAATTGCTTAAGCTGAGAAAAGTTTCATTGTCAATGTAATCAATTCGATTGTTGGCTAAATTCAATAACTCTAAACTGTCATATGTGACAAAGTCATATTTCAACAGTCTCTGAATCATGTTTCCTGTGAGCACCAGCTTGGTAGGGCTTTGCTCAAGTATTCCAATATCTGAAATCCGTTGAATCCCTCTATCCTGACAATGCATTAAAAACCCAGCCACAGGGTGATTGTGACAAGAACAGTGCTCCACACAAGGACTCCCTGGAACATAAGAAGGTGTCGGAATCTTTACGACATCCTCTAACTTCGGAATCTCTGCCACTTTGGAAGACGGAGTGACCACCATGTCCAGTGACTTGGAAGGCTCCTCTAAGTTGATATCAGCGTGCGAGGGGCAGAGAACATCCCGTTTGATTTTGGCCAGGATGGTGCCCCTGAGGTGATGGGGGCTGCTGCAGACCACCTCCCCAATGGCCGACTGGGCCCGCATGTTCTCCATCCAGATCTTCAGGTGAAGGATCTCACAATCGCACATCCAGTCGTTGTCCTCCAGAAGAAGCTCCATGATCCGCCCAATGTGCTCCAGGAAGCCAACGTAAGGCAGGGTTTGTAACTGGTTCCCCCGCAGGTCCAAGTGGGTGAGTGGAACAAACCGGAAAATATTGCTGGGAAGAAACTCAATGGCGTTGTCGTTGAGGATCAGAACTTTGAGGCGGATGAGTTTGCTGAATGCCCCCGGCTCGACCACGCGGATGAAGTTTGTGTCCGCCTGGAGAAACTCCAAATTTACCAAGCCGTGAAAAGTGTCTTCCTTCAACGTGACCAGGAAATTACTGTTGATGTGGAGCTTCTTCAAGGAGCCCAGTGCACTAAAGACGCCAGGTTCAAGCTCTTGTATGCTATTAGCCCCGAGATGAAGTGAAACGGCATTCTTTAAACCTTCCAAGTCTTCTGCATTCAACTCCACCAAGTCGTTTTTGTACAGATTGAGGTGGAAAGGTAGAGCTGACGGCACTTTGATTTGGGAGATCTTGCTGATATTTCTCTCCTCACAGTTAAGATACAGGATGCCATCTTTTTCTTCACAAGTACACAATGAGTCACAGGATTCACTCAGAAATACCTTGGAGGGGTGGATGTCTTGGAAACAAGCAGCAGTGAAAAATGAGCAAAGGAAAAGGATGCGGGGTAGCATTTTCTGTCCGTTGTATCTGCAAAGCATAAAGAAGAAGAAGGAGGGAGGGAGGGAGGGGGAGGGAGGGAGGGAGGGAGGGAAGAGAAAGATGTTACCAAAATGTAATGGACTTGAAAAACAACAAAAACATGGATTAAGTCAATAAATCACAAGCATTTGTTTACATATTTTTGCTATAAGTATCTTAACTACTTTGATTAGATTATCAGTCCCTTTAGACAGACAAAGCATGGGCTCCTATTATAGAAATACATGGACCCATTCTTTCCGAACTGTACATATATACTTTTAATCCTGGATCATAGGATCAATGCAATTCTCACAGTATAGAAAATGAAGTTGAAACAGAATACACAATCAACTTTAAATGAATTATGCATTGATGTATCATATGCATGAAGGGAGCATACAGTTATCTTTGAAGGAATGTGAGGAATTCATATTCTTTAAAACATGCATGGCCTAGTGAACATTGGAATCTTGTTTACATGGCCACAATACCTCATATACAAGGTACTGTAGAAAACTTCATATGTTTAAATAATACACTTGGGTATGGCCTAGAATAGATTTGATCCATGTTTTTAACCCAAGAAGAGCCAGCGTCAATAAAATATATTTTTTTCCTCAAATGAGCAAACATGTATTTTCTCACCCACGCGATTTTCCTTTTCGAAATCTTTCACACAGCAATGTGTGATCATCACACGAAGCGATTTCATTGATTCTCCCTAGATGCCGAACTAGCTTGATACTGTAGGTTGGGTGTATTGTGAGATATGACAGGCCTCACACTGTTGGATGACAGCGCTGCACTGCATTGGTGGAATAAAAAAAATACACAGATCAAAGACAATGCTTTATCACTAAATGCTTTATGTTGATGGGGGGGGGTAGAAAAAAATTACAAGATAAAAAAATTAAATGTATACTATTGAAAGGTGACTGGGTGTATTATACAATGGATGACAACAGGGTCAGGAGACTGGAAAAAAACAGCCCCACATCTATTTTCAGAATCAAATGTGTGTAGCTTGTGGTGAAGCAACTACACAGATCCATTGGAGGCCAGTGAAGCCTTATAATGCCTTCTCATGCATGTAAGCAAGGCCAACTCATCACCAAGCAGTTACTCTGCTAGTGGGAGGTCATAAAAAAATGTACTGGGAAAATAGTGCACTCTGAACGAAGGAAAAAGAGCGAAAAACCTCGGAAATAAAACGTGTATCACTCGTCCCCTGCAGCCCTTGTAATATACACAATGATCCTTGTCCATATATCGCCAGACAAATAGGTCATTCACACTGTTTGTTCCATGTACTTCCTATTGCTCTCAAGTGCAATCTGTTAGAGTGCTCGCGCCAAAATGGGGTTCCCGCTTGATGATTCCATAGCACCCTTATCCTGCATCACTGATTGTGTTTTAACACAACTGCAGCAGGTAGCCTAGCGGTTAAGGGTGTTTGGCCAGTAACCAGAAGGTAGTTGGTTCGAATCCCTGAGCTGACTAGGTGAAAAATCTGTCAAAGTGTCGTTGAGCAAGGCACTTAACCCTAATTGCCCCTGTAAGTCGATGTAGATAAGCGTGTCTGCTAAATGACTCGAATGTAAATGTCACAGTGGTGTGGAATATTCACAATGTAGTATATCAACCCTGTTATTAAGTCATAGCAAATCATAGCTTTTGGGAAATACAGCTATTGCCATTTGAGACCATTGTTTGTCCATTTAAATTGATTTGCGGTGACTGATGCTCCTAATACTTCTCCTCTGCCCGAGCAGAGCAGTTTACATGGCACTAATATAGCCTTGAAGACTCATCCTCGGTAAAGGGGAATGACATACATGCTAAAGCGTTAATCATTATCTCATATAGCTGCTCTTTTCTGCCTATAAGCATTGTAGACGCAGGATACAAACGCTACCGCTACTTCTATGGCTACCACTACCGCTACTTCCACTGCTACCACCACCGTTACTTCAACTGCTACCACCACCGTTACTTCTATCGCTACCACCACCGTTACTTCTATCGCTACCACCACCGTTACTTCTATCGCTACCACCACCGTTACTTCTATCGCTACCACTACTTCTACTGCTACCACTACTTCTACTGCTACCACTACTGCTACTACCACCACTACTTCTACTGCTACCACTACTGTTACTTCTACTGCTACCCCTACGGTTACTTCTACTGCTACTTCTACCACTACCATTACTTCTACCACTAGTGTTACTGTTACATCTACTAATACCACCATCAACAACACTAACATGAATACTATTGTATTCCCTAAGTGTACAAAACATGCTCTTTCCATGACAGCCTGACGAGGTGAAAGCTATGATCCCTTATTGATGTCATCTGTTAAATCCACTTTAAATCAATGTAGATGAAGGGGAAGAGACAGGTTAAAGAAGGATGTTTAACCCTTGAGACATGGATTGTGGAGTGCCTTTGAACCGCATATGGTAGTAGGTGCCAGGCGCACCGATTTGAGTGTGTCAAGAACTGCAGCGCTGCTGGGTTTTTCATGCTCAACAGCTCCCCGTGTGTATCAAGAATAGTACACCTCCCAAAGGATATCCAGCCAACATGACACAACTGTGGGAAGCATTGGAATCAACAAGGGCCAGGATCCCTGTGGAACGCTTTCAACATCTTGTAGAGTCTATGCCCCAACGGATTGAGGCTGTTCTGAGGGCAAAAGAGTGTGCAACTCAATATTAGGAAGGTGTTCCTACTGTTTTGTACAGTGTATAATTATGGGTGGTTATGAAAGGATTCTGTATTTTACATAATAATTGAATGGCCAAGATTTGTCTTAAGCACTTGGCTCTGCAGTAATGTAAAACAGTACACAGCAGAATCTGGACCAAAGGAAGACTCCTCCCGTACTCCCTAGTTAGACCAGAAATGTATTATTATTCTGTTTTAAAGGAGACTTTGGAGGAGGCCATTTGAGGAATATCACACACACACTGACAGAAGCCGTCATTGGGTTATATAGGGCCCGTGATTTGTTTGAGGAGTTGTCTTTACTCAAGTCATTAAGGTAAAAGGGAAGAAGATCTTCCATAATATCACTGAGCTGCATGACCAAAACCACAGACAAGCCCAAACCTGGGAGATCTTGTAAAACTAGTCAACGTTAAATGACTCATGATAAATCACTTTGACTGGTCACTATCTTTCCCCACCACACAAAGTAGGGACAGTAAAAGTCTCAACAAATGTGGTTTTCTACAGAAGCAGCATCCAAAATGACGTGATGTTGAAATATCCTAACGCGGCATAGTCGTTGGTCTCCTTTTAATCCGTGTAAGATCCATTGCACAAGCCAAGATTAGAACACTTAAACACAACCCAAAACAAAAGGCTGTGATTTTGGTATAATCACTTTGTACAACATAAACATGACATTTTCAAGTCACATACACCACCTTGCCAGTCTCAAATCAACACCATGATTCCAATGACCCCTCTGGATAGATAAGTGCTGTTAGTTTATGATTATGTATTTCTGCATGGTGTATGGTATTGGCATTTGTGTATTGACACACACACACTGAGTGGACAAAGCATTAAGGACACCTGCTCTTTCTATGACATAGACTGACCAGATGAAGACTTCGACTGACCGGTCACTTGTTAAATACACTTTATTCAGTGTAGATGAAGGGGAGGAGACAGGTTAAAGAAGGAGTTTTAAGACTAGAGACAATTGAGACATGGATTGTGCATATGTGCCATCCAGAGGGTGAATGGGCATGACAACATATTTAAGTGCCTTTGAACAGGTATGGTAGTAGGTGCCAAGCATTGGAGCATCCCAGTGGAACGCTTTCGACACCTTGTAGAGTCTATGCCCCCAATGAAATGAGGCGGTTCTAAGGGCAAAAGGGGGGCACAACTCAGTATTAGGAAGGTGTTCCTAATGTTTGGCATGCTCAGTGTATGTTCACCATTTGCAATATGACCTCTAATTGCTTATTTAGTTATACTATGGAGCCATAGTGTTGAAAGCTAAGGACCACAGTGTCTCTGTACAGAGGTAGATTAGCCAGCAGACTGGAGGCTAGACTAGGGGTTGTTACTGCTGCACACCGGATGCCACGCTCATGGCTGAAGGACTCTAAGGGAGGCAAGGCAGAGAGAAACTCAACTCGAAAGCCATGAGAGCAAATTAGGAGCTTCTGCACACTATATTGTGCAGTGCATGAAAATGCACCCAGGTGGAAGACCTCTGCGCAATGTTCCCAGGCCAATTAATGGAAGGACAGTTCCCTATTCCAGTGTATTGGAAGTGATG
The DNA here is from genome assembly GCF_034236695.1 of Oncorhynchus nerka. NCBI lineage: Eukaryota > Metazoa > Chordata > Actinopteri > Salmoniformes > Salmonidae > Oncorhynchus > Oncorhynchus nerka. The sequence goes on along the minus strand of NC_088397.1, from coordinate 25,501,107 downwards.
TGCTTGTCCTACAGGGAAACCACTACTCCCACATACATCTATAGAGACGTCACCATGGTCCTCAGTCCCACAGTCCACGGATGATATTTACATTCGATCATTCCAGACTGACGAAAGGTCACTCACTCTGTGTCCCATTACAACTATTTTCATAAGGTCTGCATGTGTGTGTTTGATTGTTGTTTTTTCCCTGTTCTTAATTAATACTCAATGACTTGCCGAATCAGGAATACAGTTAGTGGGTGTCCACGGGTGATAAGTCCAAATGGGAATTTACATGATCCTACCAGAGCAGGAATACAATCTAGCACAATAACCATATATTGTAACCACTTTCTTCATGCTTTAAGTTAGATTTCAATGCACAGTGAGTGCATAAATGTGATGACCAACTCAACTTGGTCATCCTTTAGCTCAAAGACCATGCACTTACATGGACTCCATGGTCACATTTTATTCTGTTCCCAAAATGCATTATATTCTTCTACACATATGACTAAAATGTAATTCCATTTAAAACCTAGGCCTGTGTATTTTATTTGACACATTCTCAAACAATATTTCATCTGCAGTTACAGTGCTCAGCTGAGTAATTGCATTCTGGTTGCATGGAGGTACCTTCCATGTTAGAGCGATGTTATAAATGCCCCCAGTTATGAGGTAGCCTAACTTACCTGATTTACACACAAAACATGTTGAAATTAGAACGTCTGCACAAATACATTTTGAGTCAAGTAAGCTGGTAAGACTCGTGTGTGCTATTATTACCAATAGAAATCGCTCGGGAACAGTTTAGGTGAGCATATGCTGAATCATGTTCCATGTTCCAAGGACGATTGATTGTAGTAGACTAAATCAATGCGTTGCTGGAGATTTGTAGTACGTGCAGCTGAATTTAATGCATGGCGGTGCGCCAGGTGCGCGTAAAATACCTGAATGTGTCTGGTCTACCCAGGTGTAACGTTACTTTAGCAATTTTATTTCGAATAATTCAACTGCCCTCACAAACTAAATAATTATTGAATCAGACAATCCAATTTGCAAATGGAGGATAACAATTGTTGAAGTTGTCTTTCCAACTGCAATCTCTAAAAACACAAGCGCTTTGGCCAGAACACTTCCGGACGTTTAAATACAAATATAATACAAATTGATATCTGTAGGTTATTTGGAGGAAAGCGTGCTCACAGCCTCAGCTAGTCCGATCAAACCTCGCCATATCGAACGGACACCTGGATACCACACAAGATAGACGCAGGAAGTTCAAGTGACTATATGTCCTACCAGTCTAAAGAAAGGTTGTCAACAAACTAATTATAGAAAGTAACGAATGTATAACAGTTGTGAGACTTCTCGTTCGGATGATATGATAGGCTACTTACCCGTTGTGCAGAGTGAGAAAGACTGTGGCTAATCCAAATGATGCTTGGGTTAGAGAGGTTGATCCATGTGGAGACGTAAGGATGCGAGGCATCAAAAGTCCCCTCAAACCGTTTATTTAAATTTTACAGCATCTTCTTTAGAGAATAGGCTAGGCATACTGGTGTAAATAACGTTTACTTTTGTCACCTCTTCTCTTAGTATTAGACTGTCGGCGTTTACAATCCGGTATTGCAAAGTGTTCAACCCGACGCGACCCGTCCGAAGCAATTTGGGATGTGTTGGCCTTTCCACTTTATCTTTGATGAATTAATTGATTCATGTAGATCATTATTAGTCTCCCTGGTCAGTCCTCTCTGTTAACTTCTTCTGTGTTAAGTTACCAGCCACTAAAGGGTGAGTGTAACTGTAGAGCCTTTTTGGAATACTGAGCCTTAGAATTTGCATGCTTTTGAGCGGTGGAAAGCTCCGAAGTATTGTAGTTGTTCTGGGCTCCTCCCCCCGAGACTCACTGACTTTTATGGCATTGCATGGTGTTGTGGAACGCGTTTAGGAGAAGGTATCTGGTTCTGAAGGTCAGATTGCCCACAGTAAACCTACGAATGTTGATATAATATAATTATTTATAATGTGTATATATAGATTCATTAGAGATTCACCTCCATCTGTAATGTAACTTATTGATCTGCTTTATTTATGGTTTGTGTGAAGATGACTGTTTTGGGGAAACAGAAATCTTTCCTGGGAGCCATGATCACAGTGAATATCACTTTGGGTCATGCAACTGTCAGAAATCGCAGATTCTAAAGTATTTAAAGTGTGTGTGTGTGGGCGTGTGTAGGCGTGTGCAGACGTGTGCTTTATGGCTATGTGTGGTAAGCATGAAACCTAATATTTCAAGTGAACTACAAGGAATGTTTACTGTGCAGGGGTTACCTTGTAAAGGTGTTTACATATGTTTCCTGGTCTCTTGAACTCTCTGTTTTACAGTAAAGCCTCACCTTGGCTGGCTTTTTGCAGTTCCTATCAGGGAAGCTAGCAGTATGCTAGGTGTTCAACACATCATATTTTATTCATGCTCAAAATAACAGGAGACAATGGATATGGTTTCACCCACTAGATATTAAAGACAGTTGACATGTTTGACAGTTGTCATGAATAATGCAATGTAAATGTGTTTAGGACACCCGCATTGACAATGCGTTCTCATCCTGAAAGCACATAGATACACATTATTGGTTATTTACATTCCATCAACCCTAGCAGTTAGTGTATTCTTTCCATTATAATTCTACCTGTCACTCACTGAGGCCTCATACAATGGGAAGTTATGTGTGAAGGTGTGAAGCTAAGACAGCTAAGGAATCATCCTTAAAACGACTGTCCGTACACAGTCTATGATACAATGGCCTATACATACAAACAGATTGAACTCTGTGCATACTTCATCCTAAGTGAAAGATCAATGGTTGGATTTTCTGGTCAGTAGTGCCTGAGCTTGGATGGGATCTGACTAATTGAACCTCATAGTTCTATACCATTACTATATCTCTGTCTGATTGTGTCAGGCGCATTTGGAAACTGTTCAAAGAATGATTCTCTGATCTGAAGATGCTCAAATAATGATTCTCTGATCTGAAGATGCATTGGGCTTCACTTACAATATTATACTCTCTCATGGGGTAAAATATTTAGATAACACCTGGAATAATCCATCTGTAGTTAGATTATTTAGTCCAACATTTGTTCATTTGGTTTACTGCTTCGTAAACATCTCATTTGATTCAGAATTGGTCCCCAAGTTAAGTAAATTACAGTTATCCGAATCCTCATGAGCAGCTTTCGAAAGTAGAGGTCTTGGAGGTATTTGAATGAGACTGGTTCAATATTTGAAGATATAGCTAGAATTCAATCAAAGTTGCACGGTAAGCCATTGGGGCTTGTCGTTTGAATCACAGAAGTGGACTGTTTACGTTTGTGTGCATTATCACACTTTTATGTTTTCTGTGGTTTGAGGCATTATCCGCTATTGATTGAATTTCAGTCTTTCAGGTAAATATCTGACAAAATATCAATATGCAGGTATCACAGAAAGTTTAGAGCCCAGCTGTCTAGCTTCAGTGTTTTCTTATGGTGATGCAAATATAGCACCTTTGAGCAAACTGAATCTCACTGGAAGTTCTACATTTGTTGAGAGTTTGTTTGTTTTGACCTGAAGGCACGATGTGCCTCATTGTTTTTGTTGACTCTCCCCACACACTGTCACAGTCTGACTCAACCGTGTTACCCCACACGGATCCTCTTTGTCTTCCTCGTAGGCATGTCACTACTGGCCATTTTACATGAGAACCCAAGTTTACCCTGTAGAAATAAGACAAACTGGGAAACACTGGGATTTTAATCTGAGTAGGCAACACAGGTGTCTGTAAACTGGTATAACGTCAACCCTGACCCCCCAAATGAGTTCAGAGATCATATTCAGGGTATGCATGTTAAACTTATGCCCTAACACACTGATATTGTAGATAACATTTTGATAGTAGAGATCACAGACAATCAATTATAGTATGTACCGAATGTGCACTAATATATGTATCTTTAGGGACAGTCAAGGTGTTCGCCTGTCTTTATTTGTGATGAAAAATGTTATCAACTGATGCCTATATACATAAAGTATTATATATGTCAATTCAAAGCTTTCGATGACAGCTTCTTCTGACAGTTCCATTATTTATTTTCTCTGTTTTGTTTACAGAGACATATTGGTGACACGACGGAGAGCCTATATCTCCGTAACTGGTTTCAAGAACCAGCCTTCATCAAACATGAAATTATGACGATGAGGGATGAGATGAGAGGTTAGTGAGGTGAGCACATCATTTCCCATGATAAGAGACAAAATGCACAGGAAGCAGGTCACAACTTGTCGCATTCTCAGTAACTAGCAGAATAACCTGTCCTGGCAGAGTTTCACAGTCCAGTAATGCATTAGCCACACTGACAGAGGATTGTTTTCTATGTAGTTGGTGGTCCTACAGTAGAGTAGGAAAAGATAAAGAAACATTCCTTTACTTCTCTCCGATGCCAGAAGTGTGGGAACATTTGATTTATTGTAGTATTTAGATGGAATTTGTCATCACAATGTAAACGTTTGAGAAAATCATAATGGTATTATATTACCGTAATATTTGATAAAAAAATGTTAATAACAATCGCATAGAAATCATGCACCCACCACTAGCAAATATTACAACAAAATATATGGGTTATGGTTATTACTGTGCATTGACAGTGCAATACCAGATTCTCAGCACACAGCAATGCGGAAAGACATGTCCTGAAATTCTGACCTTTTCAGTTTCAATCATCAGAGGCAGGCACTAACAATGTGACATACAGGTCCTATAAATCCAGGGGCCACATCCACAAACGGTTTCAAAAAAAGGTCCTAGGAATCCTGTTAAAACCTGTTTTAAAGACCAAAAAAACTCCCAGCTCAGAGTAGGTTTTAGGAGGATGTTAAGACACTGCTCAGACAGTAAAGTCGACTCTCATCTCTCTCATGACAGTTTGAGGCACCACAAAGTTACCACGGTGACAGGATCTTAATATGCCCTGTATTGTCACAGCAAAAATGATCCAGTATCAACAGGATTGAAACATTTAGTTCTTAATGTTTAACATTTCTTTTCATTAAAGGGGTCAATAATGTTGGTTGATCACTTTGCCTGCCTTTTCTTCTTGCCTGATATGTTGGCATGCATAACCTTTTTTCCGTACCAATTCTGATGGTTGTCAAAAGCGAAATCTTGACAATATCACCGATACAACAAGATGCTCTTCAAACATCACACCATTGAATAACTCTAAAATCACTTTGGCACACTAGGCGTCGAGTAACGAGGTATAACTTGAATTAACATAACGTATGAAATGCAATAATCTGAAGAAAAATAATCTACCTGTTCATGTATTAGCCTAGTGGTTCTAGGTATTTAGGCCTATCGTGTGGAACAGGCCTCATGTGTAATCATTGTCAAGTGCAGGAGACAAGTGTTGCGTGTAGGTCTAGATGACTTATGGGTTGATCATATAGAAATATCAAAACGTTCTGTCAACAACTCCAAAGCAATTGCATATACCGCAGGAGCCAATGCCTCACCCCCTTTTGTGATTATCAAGACACTTGCTGCTAACTCTTAACTGGTTAGGCCAGGTCAAGAGGGCTCCTGAATATCTGTCGACTGGGTGGGAGTCTTATGACGAAAGAGGCTTCACGCATAGCTTTTATTTTCACCTATAAGAGGTGGGAGTACAATGTCTCTATTTTCCGCACTTACAACCAATTTTCTACTCTGAGACACTTTGCGGATACTGATTTAAGATGTGATTATGTGACTCAGACTTCCACATAATTGTATTGCAATGTCAATATTAATGGGAGATGTGTTGCACTGCAGACCAACACTGAGTGCACAAAACATTAAGGACACCTGCTCTTTCAATGACAGACTGATGAGGTGAATACAGGTGAAAGCTATGATCCCCTATTGATGTCACTTGTTACATCCACTTCAATCAGTGTAGATGAAGGGGAGACAACAGGTTAAAGAAGGACTTTTAAGCTTTAATAGAATTGAGACATGGATTGTGTATGTGCGCCATTCAGAGGGGGAATGGGCAAGACAAAAGATTTAAGCAATACAAAAAAATTGAAGTGCCTTTGAACGGAGTATGGTAGTAGGTGCCACTCAACAGTTTCCTGTGTGTATCAAGAAGGGTCCACCACCCAAAGGACAACTTGACATAACTGATGGAAAGCATTTGGGCCAGCATCCCTGTGGAACGCTTTTGACACCTTGTAGAGTCAATGCCTGACGAATTGAGGCTGTTCTGAGGGCAAACGTGGGGAGGGGGTATCCTTATTGTTTTGCACACTCAGTGTACATCTCGAGAAAGGGATTCTGCCGGCCCATTGTGTTTATTCATTCGTCTTGGCGTCGTAACAAATGTTTTGCATCAGAAAATCAAAAAACAAGCATTATTATTGTTATTGGACCACAAAGGTCAGAAAGTTCCCTTCTCGTTTCGGCCACATTGCTTCAGTTTGGTCCCTAGTGAATATACCCCAGGCCTACTGCTGCCTTGTCACTGATACGGTTGATTTGTTTTGATTTGTTTGATTTTTTTTTCTGAAGCATCAGTTGAGGACCATTTGGAATAAAACAGTGGAACATCTCCGCATCAAACAAAAGGTTTTTCTGAAAGATTGTAAATGAGACAAAACAGATTGTTCTGTGATCTATTCTTAAATCCATAAAAGTTACAACAGAGTAAGTCAAATTTGACTTTACTGCTTTCTGATTGTTTTCCAAATAACAAGCATTTAACTATACTATGATGCATATCAACAAAACACTAGGCTGTAGCATGCTGTCTCTTTTTGATGTCGCTTGTGTCAAAGTTCAAATGAGCTCGAAGGCTACCAATGATGAGGGAAGTGAACGTGAAGGTTTGGCATAGTGAGTTGTGTTTCCTGCCCAATAGCAAATAACATCTCTAAGAGTTATCTTTCTCCTTCTTCTCCTTCTTCGTATCATGATTGTTTGTAGTTACACTTTATTTGATTTATCTGGTATAGTATTCCCGTTGAACATTTTAAGTAGACGCAGATGTTAAGCAAGTCTAGAGGTCGTAATTCAATACGTTTTGAGGTGCCACTCATTGATGCAGTATAACCTTTGAGCATCAATTCATTGTAGAACCCCTTTGCACATATCCCTTGTTTTATATAGGCAGCATCATATAGACATGACTAATAGATAATAGAGTGGATAAAATATAGCACTCTAAGAGGATTTTGTTGTCTTTATTGCACGGAATTACACAATTAATTTGAAAACCTGCTGTGAGAAAATAGTGTTTATAATACTATGATGCAAAAACATCTACATTGGTCCTGGAAGTGTGTGTGGCTGGTCTATCAGCTCGACTGCACTTGCAGCCTGGGTCATTGCAGTGGCTGCGAATCTGTTGGGATGTAATCTTCAGTGAGAGGAATTGTTGACAGAACAAATATGTTATCTGCAAATAGAGAACAGAGATAAAGGGAAATTATGGGGAAAACAATCTTTGTGTCCAGAAAAGCTTTGGGTAGGTGACCTGTGAGAAAACAAAAGTTTTCCATGAGCGTCACGGCGTGTGACCAAGTTAGCTCTGCTTTCATTTGGGAAAGCACAAGGTAGAAAAACACTCAAATAATATGATTGCCAAAAGCATACACAAATTGCAGGACACTACTGGGAAATGACAACATTAAAGACAAAATGGATAAACACAGCAACATCACCAGAAGTGCAACATTTGAAATAAATTAAGCATTTTGGAGAATACCATTAACGGACAAGGGGGAGAAAGAGGAAGTTGGATAAAATTGTTCCATCAACAGGGATAGATAGGCATGATTACACAGGCCCACTGACACTAGGACACAATGTGATATTTTCAGGTCATGTTCAGGCTGCAATGGTGCAATACAGTAGGTTGGCTGTTAGGACTTATTTCAGGATATTGTTGCACATCAGCTGATCAGTATTGGATCTGTTGAGCTCTTGTTTACTGCTTAATGTGACTAATCAAACCTGTGGCATGTATTGAACCCTGAACAATTTAAGACGTAAGCATTAAGCCCTGGCAGCTAACACGAGTCTTCAGGTCTCATGCAAAGCTGCCCACCACACGAGTATATGGGTAACTCTCAATTGTATTTCCTTTATTCTTCCTGTCCTCTCTCCTCATCTCCTTCGCAAATCGCGTCGGACAAGGCCAGATGGAAGGAACCTCCAATGCGATTTGAGAAGGAGGCGTGGAGAGAGAGGACTTGTGGAATCAAGGAAAGAGAATTGAGATTTGTGGTGGGTAACCTTGCATGAGGACTGAAGACTCTTCTTAGCTCCCAGAGCTAATGCCTATGCCTTGGAAGCACCCCGTGCTACACTTAAACCCTCTTTCATCTCTTCCCCCTCTCTGCAGCAGCTGACAGATATCACTTGTGTGATCTGAGTCACATGCACCAACGAGACTGACCGAATATCAAACGAGAGTCACCCAGGCGACTCCAGACTAACTCTGACTGGAAGTGAACAAAAGTCTCCAGGCTCCAGGTTTGAGGATAGTCATCATTCAGGCCTCGTTCGCCAAATTACCTCTGCTACACACTGCTGAATATGAACCTATTATTGACTTAGCAAGCTCACATATAGGCTTTCTATGTGCTGAATCATACTAGGCGAACAATAAGAACAGCATGCACAGTAAGATTGATATTGCTTTTTTGTGGTCATTTTCCAGAAGATTGGACAACGAGACACCTGTCTACACACTTATTACCCTAGAGACGTTCACTTGATACGCTGCTCACTAATAGTCGTGTGACAGACTGTACCTCCCCTTTCACTGAATAGAACAAAAGTTTGAGTACCTGGCAATATCTCCCCTTCCACCGACGAGGACAAAAGAGGACTACCTGGCAATATCCTGTTTATTGTCCCACTGAGGCTTGTTTAATTAAAAATAAACACCTCTTTATGGTCCAAGGTTGCCGATACAATTGGTGTTCTATTGTACGTGAATGAAAGCCCTTTGTGTGTACTTTACGTTGTTTACTGACTTTTGTGTCCCCCATCACCCTCTTCCTCTTTCTAGACAGGAAGTGGCCTATTGTGGACAGAAGCAGATCAGTGAGAGTGGACAGCTTGTATTGGTCGTGTAGAAGGGCTGGACAGCCTCAGGGTAAGGCCTCACACCACATGCTGCTCGATCTCTGTTGGTCCTGGCCTGTCCTCCCTTCTCGTAATAGACTCCTCTCCAGTCCCATTTAGGTCATTGTGTAATGGGTGGGGCGGCGCGGTCCATCGGTCCCGCAAGCAGACAGGTTGTGTGTTAATTAAAGAGGCTTGGGTTGCAACTGAATCACCATAGTCTTGAGAGCCTGCCGTGGTTGACCACATCAGACAAACCTTGCTTATCTAAAGGTACATCTACTGTAGGTTCAGTCGGTGACATTATGGACAAACATTTATTTTTCAACGTTTTTGTCAGCTTGCACAATAGGCACATGTCTCCAGTAGTATGGTAGTTGCTTTCTCAACGACACAGATGATTTGATTAATGCTCCCTTCTGTAAAGCTTGACATTTCTAAATCAAATTCACAGGAAGCATGGTATTTCCATTGGTTTGCATTGCCCCCTTCTGGTGATTTGCCGTATAAATTCAAACAGAGAGCAGTTTCGGGGGTGAGGGATCCAAAACTACATTGGCTGCTTGCACCTACTGATTGAACCGTATCTACTCAAACAGTGTACAAAACAAAGCATAGCAGAGAACTGTTTATCTGGGATAGCATTTGAGCTTTTAGAACTTTGTGTCTGAACTACGTATGCACTTATTAATATATTCCAATAATTCAATCCTGCCATTTAATTCTGTCTGTCTGTCTGTCTGTCTGTCTGTCTGTCTGTCTGTCTGTCTGTCTGTCTGTCTGTCTGTCTGTCTGTCTGTCTGTCTGTCTGTCTGTCTGTCTGTCTGTCTGTCTGTCTGTGTCTGTCTGTTTGCTATTTGATTTTGATGTTGCTAGTCAAACAAAAACAAGGGTTGGATGTGAAGAAATACATTTTATATAACTTACCGTATATAACACAATACCGTATATCATGTGACAATTTGGTAATCTTAAAATGAAGAGTCAGTAGAGAGTTCAAATCCATACTATTTACATTCAAATGCATTATATGTGTGTAGGGGACCCGTAGTGAGAGGAAAAACACACTTGACAGCTCTGTCAACTGCAAAGCTTAATCACAACAATTACCTGTGTATACACTGCACAGTGCACACTGTGGACGAGTGCTGGAAATACTGCATGTTCTCAGGCATGGTGATTGTGTGTAGAACCATTTCTGGATGTATTTGCCCTCATCTAAAATACGTACAGTATATGTACACAGTAGGGGGCTGCTTCTGTTTGGTAAAGCTCTTGAATCAATTTGAACTAATATTACAATGTTTAGCTACTGTTTACATTGACATAGTGCACCCACAACCTGTTCCATATAGAACGTATTTGCAGTAGAGTTGGTGCACATTTTAATGTACATGCTGTGATTTTCTCTCGCTCTCTCTCTCTCTCTGTCTGTGTGTACGGGTATACCTTGTCTCGGATTATTGTGCTGCAAAACCTGCCCAATGAGTCCCAGCTCCTGTAGCCCTTCTTTACCCCTCCATCCACACACACAGGGCCTCTGCTGCAGGTACACCTCCACCTCCTATTACCAATGACCTTCATCTGCCGACTGTGACCAGGAAGTCATCCCCAGGGACCCTGACTGGCACACTGTTGAATGCTAATACCCGGCTCAGGCTGTTCTGGCTTTAGAGGTCGTCTACCATAGCTTCCCATCACTTTCTCTGAGCCCCCATCAAATGTTAAATCCTCCTAAATGCACCTCAGCGGCTTTGGTACCTAGCGTTCCCTGCACTACTGCGCGGGTCACTCCAGCTGAGGCCTTGCTCTTTAGAGCCAGCCAGTGAATGAGAACACAGGGAGGAAAGATCAGTCCAAAAGATAAGACCTGGCGTCGGCTGTGAGTTGTTTGTGATGCTAATGGAGAGCGTTTTGAGGACAATTAGCGACAGACGAGGCAAACAAAGAGAAAAGGTCGTCGGGGAGAGGAGATTAAGCCAAAGATTTGGTTTGGAGGCATGTGTGGTGGGGTTTGAAAATTGTTCAATGTTAAGCAGTTTGATCTGCCATTAAAGGTCATAAAACAGATGGACTACTTATCAGAGAGACTCAGAGAGCTCAACGGGGCCCAATGTAGTAGGACTATTCCTGCTGAAAGCAGTACAGTCGTCACTAGAGTCCAACAGGAGGGGATTATAGTTAGTTATTTGAAGTCAGAAACTCCTCACAACACCTGTCATCACCACGACCCGAACCCCCTTGTGAGTCAACTCAAGTAGCTTCCCTGGAGAGCTGAACAACAAGCCTCGTTTGGTGGCAGAGATAAAAAAAAAGGTCCCCCAAATGATAATGAAATCGGCTCATTACGATAATGAGCAGCATTGGTAATGAAGGTGATTTGCCTAGCCCCTTCAAATGCCCTGATATCTGTCACCTAATTACAGGCGAACACCAGGAAAACATTATGTAAAACGTGGCGTTTGGGGCCTGGAGCAGATCAGGCTGACAACAGCGGTATCTGTTTGTCTACAACACTACAGTTCATGTCTTGCTGTTTCACACTGTATTCAAATTGGATACATGCTGGTTTAGGGATTGTCAATTACCTGATCTAATATTCTGTAGTTTGAGACACTGCCACTGTGCAAAAACTGGTTGAATCAATGTTGTTTCCAAGTCATTTCAAACCAAACCAAATCTATGTGATGATGTTGTATCAACGTGGAAAACTGATTGGATTTGCAAAAAGTCATCAAAGTAAGGGCATTTCGTATTTTTTTCCCACGTAACTTTTAACCTAACTCTAATGACATGGTGACATTTGTTGTTGATTTCCCATTGAATTCACGGTTAGTTGACCACTCAACCAAATGTTAATCAAAACTAGATGTTGAACTGACGTCCAGTGGGTGTGATCTGTTATGTCTTGAACGTGGGACAGAGTAGATTGTGGATGAGCTTTTTCAGGACAAATCGAGTGATTGTTGTTGTCTTTTTTTGTTTTGTCTGCATAGATGTATCCATATTTTATGGTACACTGTCTTACCAGTATGTATTTAAATTGTATAGTCGACAAGGACATGTACTTGAGTGTATCCATTTGTCAACAGAGCACACTCTGCCTTTGTGCGGCTTTGAATCCTTTCAATCTTCTACATTTGCATTGTCGGATAATAGGTGGCTCAATAGAACAATGTCAACGGGGGAATTTGAAGTGTACTCAGCTACATCTGGTGGAAATGGAGCTTTAAAGATCGACTCGTCCAGGTCAACCAGTAACACAAGACCCACTTGTTCAGTCCTCAATGTTCTTTCCTAAGACTAGAAGATTTACAGGGCTACATTCATGTGATTTGTTTGTATTCTTCTCACTTGAGCAAAACCCTAAGCGAATATGTGTTGGGTGATTTTACTGTCCTGGAAAAGGACATTTTGGAGAGGATACCATCAGTGTACAGGAGAGGGCACTGTTGAATTTCCCAAAATATTTGAAATAATTAAGTCATAGAGGATTAAATCCCTCCCCTACACATGTTATGTACACACATATGACACACACACCCCCCCCTGTCATCTTCCTTTCTCAACGAAACAAAATTAGAATTTGTTTTTAATTCCCCCAATTTTACTGTCGGCGTTTTAAATCAAACACATCCAACAATCGAGTTTCACATCACTGGTGACATTGAGGAGCATCTATAGGACAGTTACCATCCTCCCCTTGAGGCATAAGCGTTGTCAGGCCAGAGCCAGTTTGATTTCATCACTTTGATTAAGTGTTGAGAGCTGACACACTCCTGGTTGATGACGGACAGCTATTAGGCTCTCCAGGGTGTTTGGAGACTTAAGATGCCCATAGCTGTTTGCTGACACACAGCAGTTGAAAAGGAACCCTGTATGTCATGCTGTGGGGACCATGGAGTGAGGAATAATAAAATATAGTAGCCTACCGCATTGCCAGATTGGATGTTTGCATTTGTTTTCCCCCTAGATAACAAAGGACCTGCACAATGATTAGATGATAACACAACACAATATACAAGTCTATTCCACACTGTAACCTGTAATGCCACATTCATGTAGTGAGCAGGATATCCTTAAACGACAAACAACATCAACAGAAACAAATACAGCCATCCTTATCGTGGGTACTGTAGCTTTCGGATGAAGGCACTGCTCAAAACGGATGTTACAGTTGGTGGCTCATGGTGACTGGTCTGAGTACAGCTGTAAGTAGAGTGCCCAGATGAGTGAACACATAGCGATGAGAGAGGCAGCAGAGTGAATGATGGGAGGAAGTGGGACGTACATTGGAGCCTGGGCTCCCCTGGATAGCGGCTCATCTCCTGTCTTTGCACCCTGGTCAGGGAATGCATAAATACATCACTGTAGTGGCTGTGCTCAAGGCACTTACCATGTGGCTGTGGAGAATATAAATACTCTAAGTACATGCATTTAGAGGATGTACATGTTTGTGTGTGTGTGTGTGTGTGCGTTCGTGTGTGTGGGGTGGAGGGTGCTTGTGTGTGGGGTGAAGTGTGTTTGTTTGTGTGTGTGTGAGTGGGTGGGTGGGTGGGGTGGAGGGTGTTTGTGTGAGTGGGTGGGTGGGGTGGAGGGTGTTAGTGTTTGTGTGTGTGTGGGGTGGAGGGTGTTTGTGTGTGTGTGGTGGAGGATGTTTGTGTGTGTGTGTGGTGGAGGATGTTTGTGTGTGTGTGGGGTGGAGAGTGTTTGTGTGTGTGGGGTGGAGGGTGTTTGTGCGGGGTGTTTGTGCATGTGTGTGCTCATTCGTAAATCTGTATGTTGTAGCTTCTTCGTTCAGCCATTTCCTAGTTGTTAAAATTAGAATAGTTTGCCTAATTTGGTCAGGTCTTCCATAAAGGTCCATATTGCAGCTTTAACCCAACTCCTACTTTGACCTCTTGGCGTAATGGTTAAGGTGATGACTTGACGGTCGCTGGACCCAGTTTTGAGTCCCTGTCAGGGCTACCCCTCCCCCAAATTTACTACAATATCATAATTATTTTTCCATCTTTCGAGTGCTCCCAGGATCGTCATAGCACATAATGCAGCAAGACACTCACTCCCTCTCCCCACACCCAGACACAGCGATACCCCCATCCGTCCCTCTCAATTAGCCGCACTTAGTTGGCAACACCACTGTGACGGAACAGACTACATCTCCCAGGTCACCGCGGGGTGGATCCCTTCCCATTATTAATGGCTAAGCTGTGGGGGCAAACAGAGGCTTAGCGCCACAGCACTCATTTGAGGGCGATGCAGGGGCTGGGACTATTGAAGGGGATTGGCTAGCACACCCACCATTACCCAATTGTGTGGGCATTGCGTTGGGAGGTGGAGGGGGGCTGAGGCAATGGACGGGTGAAGGTTGACTGACAGATTCTTCCTGTTGTTAATTGTTTTAGTGATGGAAGGCACATTTATGTAACAGACAGTGCATGACCTCGAGGCATTATTGATTATCTCCCCGGGTGTGATATGGTAATGCTTAGTGTTTAGAAGTGCGTGGTCTATGTCCAGCTTAACTGCTGAGATGACAATGAAAAGCCCAAGAGAGGTTTTGTGTTTTCACCCCAGATAAATAAAGAAGGGTTATATGCTAAGTGTCACCTTCTCCTCTGTAAGGGGTCTACTTATAAAACATGCAAAACTCTCCATCAATTTAGGATGTGATTGGTTACATTAACCATCAATTGTTAGAATTTAGCGATGTTAGACTGCTGTTAAAATGTCAATGACATCACAGTCTGTAGTGGTATGATTGACTATACATATACGTCATTGCAGTCATTGCATATAACATACGATTTGGTAATGCCTTGATATGCATCACGTTTCGTGGATCAAAATTCCATCAGCAGTATTGGCTAAATGTGGGACCTCTTTGGTCAAGGTCCATTTTGGCAGATTGCCAGTGGCTCGGGTCGTATATCCCAACAACCACCTGCATTGACACTCTCAGATCCCTTCCTCCATTCATGGGGCATAAACATGCCGTTCACATGTCCAGGAAACACTGAGTGCATTGTGTCCCCTGGATGAGATGTCCCTGCAGAGGCACGTGCATTTTAATCATACCCCACAGTCCTAAATAGCACTTGAAATACGGAAGCAGTGTCAGAGGCTCAGACAAGGTAGAAAAACAAATATTTTTGGGAGGATGAAACGCTGATCCAAGCGGCATGCTAGCTGGCAGTAGCAACTCTACTTTACTTAACTACCGTCATAAAATTAACAGCCGCAATAAAACACATACTGGGAAAGTATGTTTCTAATGACCCCTGCGGGCCCTTAGGTCAATTACGTCGGAAATTATACAGTAAAATATTATGGAAGTCATGCTATAGTCCCAATGCTCCGCACTGGGATTTTGAGGTGTGCAATTGGATAGCAGTTATCCTCTATAAGAATGATGAAACACTCATTTAGAAAGAGTTATGGAGCAAATCCTGCATATAAATTCCTTTCATTAGTTCGTTCATCTTCTTAGAGCAAATAACAACATTTTCTGTAGCAATGTTGCACAGGGTTATTTATCTCTATGGAATTCTACGGTGTTATCTAGAGGGGACATCATTGTGCACATCTTAACCACCTATTTTTCTAGGGATTACGAGTGTTTACAGGAGTTTTGTACTGTTTCAAGGACAACATGTGAGCCCTAGCGATAACGCCACAGGTTATGTTGATGCTGAACCCATACTAATATTCTCTGGGCTACCGCAGATTAAGTTTATCTGCTTTAAAAATGCATGAACTTGCTATAGCTTGTAAAAAATGTTGTAAAAATGTGTAAACACAATCTTGTTATGGCTGTATGTAGCTGTTCCCAGTGTCGTTTTCATAAAGCAATAGACATTTTAGTGTATTCCGTGGTGCCCCCTTCAGGCGACAGGGGCAATAAATCATATGTACACTACTATAGCTCCCAGCCTTTACAACAACAAGCAAAAGCATGACTCAAGTCCTAAACATGCCAAGTTGTTACAGAACCAGAAGAGAAGCATGGGAGTTGATGGTAAACCAGAACCATGAGTTACTGTGTGGCTTTTGGAGAACATGCTAGCTCCAGAAACCCATGCATGTTGTCCGGCCTTCCTCTGCCCCTAGCCTAAGGCCCAATTCAATTTGAATTATTTGCATACCACTTTTTTATTTTTTATTAATCAATACATTGCAATGCACAATCTGGAAAACAGCAAATGTTTTTGCTAAATGTCATTGTACAAAAAAAAGATTCTATGGTTTTCAAATTGTCTTCAATCAGTAAAAAAAGACATAGCTTGACAGAAATCTCTGTAAATAGTCCCCACTTCCTTTCAGACTTCCCCCAGTGATATATGCAGAGCACTCTAATCATGGCAGTTACTTAACTCTGAAGTCTCTATCATTCATCCTCTCCCATTCAGTGACTCCCTACAACCCTGGATAGAGTAATCGACTTCTGACGTCAGTTATCCACCATTATCAGACAGCCTTCCTCCCTGGTAGAATTATATCCTATTGGCCTTTCTATGGGCTTTTGTTGACATCCGTATTGTGTTTGATCTCTCCAAATTAGCATGGTCATTTTTTTGTCTGGTCTAGCATTGACCATAGCAGTTGTTTACCACAACCACACAGTTTTACCCTACTTGAAATGGAAACAGGCATACACAAAAGTATAACTGCATTAAAAGTTTCTAAAAGAAAAGGGGAAAAAGTAAGGACAAAGAAAGACAGGAAATGAATAATAAAAATCACTCCCTGCATTAAGTGGACTGTTTATTCCCCCCTTAGCACAACACAAGGACACACGGCTGTTTACAAAGGAAGAAGACCAGAGGAGACTGATATCCAAAGACCTATTATGCAGAGAAATAATCCTTGAATATCCTGGCGTATTAAAAATGGAGAACACAAATGGAAAATCCATTATTACCCAAAGTACGTAGTGCTCCACTTGATGTCTAATGCCAAAGTCGAGTATGCGTTGACCTCTCATTAACCTTGAGTCAATCTGAACTCAACATACAGCTATAGTATGTGGACACCACTTCAAATTAGTGGATTCTGCTATTTCAGCCACACCCGTTGCCGACAGGTATATAAAATAAAGCACACAGACATGCAATCTCAGTGACTTTCAACGTGGCACTGTCATAGGATGAACAAGTCAGTTCGTCAAATTTCTGCCCTGCTAGAGTTGCCCAGGTCAACTGAAAGTGTTGTTGTTGTGAAGTGGAAACGTCTATGAGCAACAACGGCTCAGCCGCAAAGTGGTAGGCCACACAAGCTCACAGAATGGGACTGCCGAGTGCTAATGCTCGTAGCGTGTAAAAATAGTCTGTCCTCGGTTGCAACACTTACTACCGAGCCCCAAACTGCCTCTGGAAGCAACGTCAGCACAAGAACTGTTGTCATGGGTTTCCATGACTGCGCAGCCACACACAAGCCTAAGATCATCATGTGCAATGCCAAGTGTTGGCTGGAGTGGTGTAAAGCTCACCGCCATTGGACTCTAGAGCGGTAGAAACGTATTCTCTGGAGTGATGAATCACGTTTCACCATTTGGCAGTCCGACGGACAAATCTGGGTTTGGCGGATGCCAGGAGAACGCTACCTGCCCGAATGCATAGTGCCAAATGTAAAGTTTGGTGAAGGAGAAATAGTGGTCTGAGGCTAGTTCGGGCTAGGCCACTTAGTTCTAGTGAAGGGAAATCTAAACGCTACAGCATACAACGACATTCTAGATGATTCTATCCAACTTTGTGGCAACAGTTTGAGGAAGGCCCTTTCCATTTTCAGCATGACAATGCCCCTGTGCAAAAAGTGAAGTCCATACATAAATGTTTTGTCGAGATCGGTGTGGAAGAACTTGACTAGCCTGCACAGAGCCCTGATCTTAACCCCATCTAACACCTTTGGGATGAATTGGAACGCCGACTGCGAGCCAGGCCTATCGCTCAGCATCAGTGCCCGACCTCACTAATGCTCTAGTGGCTGAATGGAATCATGTCCCTGCAGCAATGTTCCAACATCTAGTGGAAAGCCTTCCCAGAAGAGTGGAGGCTGTTATAGCAGCAAAGGGGGGACCAACTCCATATTAATGCTCATGATTTTGGAATGAGATGTTCGATGAGCAGGTGTCCACATACTTTTGGTCATATAGTGTATTATGGTCAAAGATGAATGAATATCACCAGCAACACAATCAAGTGTATGTACTCATATGTCAATCACAATCACAATAGCCTTAAAGGACCAGAATGTTCTAGATCATTCTAACCAATCCATCCAATGATGGAAATTATCTCACAATGAACTGTGCTTGAATACAAAGTATAGGGTGAGGCTGTAGTATCACAAGTAACAGCATGGGGGCATTGAAAGATTGAGACAACAGAGAAGTAACCAAATGAGATGGTTATGTCATTCCTTGCATGCAGCAGCAGAGGCAAAATTAGATTAAAACAAAGCTCTGCCATGTTACGTTGTTGTTTTGTCTTTAGTTTTTCTGTTGATTTGTCCTATTTTAGCTCCTGCCCACACACTGTATCAAGACATGGACTATTATGCAATGTCATTGAGAGGAGCATGTAACATTGGATTGATGTAGCATCCACCAGCTGTGTGTGTGTGTGTGTGTGTGTGTGTGTGTGTGTGTGTGTGTGTGTGTGTGTGTGTGTGTGTGTGTGTGTGTGTGTGTGTGTGTGTGTGTGTGTGTGTGTGTGTGTGTGTGTGTGTGTGTGTGTGTGTGTGTGTGTGTATATAGTCCCCTATTGAGCATATCACAGTGATTATCAGCTGTGCCTCGCTGAAGGGGAACTTAATGTTCTCATTTGCCAGTATTATATATCATGAACAGTGTCATCCCAGGGCTCCTCTGTAAGGCATGCTGTAGGATGAGGACAGGAGTTAGCCTTGGCCATGGTGGGTGGATCTCTCTCTCTCTCTCTCTTCAGCCTGTGGATGGTGCCCAAAGGGCTCGGAATGATTCACAGGCAGGGAGCTGTCATAGAGGGACATGCAGCCATGCACATCCACCCCAACAGCACACACACACTGTAAAGCCGTGCCCTTATGCCTGTTTTTCCTGCCACAGCTTCTCCCCCGCCTGCATGTCTATTCACTGTCCAGATAGGAGTCCTACTACTGTACAGTTTGAATACTTATGCACGGTGGTATCCAAGGGTCACATGGTGAAGTCTAATGTAAAGTCCTCCTCAGTTGAACTTCTCTTTTCAGAGACACATACAGTATTTGATGTTGTCATAAAGGAGCATACCTCAATGGGTGAAAACAGTAGTGTTTGGTTATACTTCTTGTATGCTTTCTTCAGCTTCTTAGACCCATCATTTTTCATTAGCAGGTGTGTATTGGTGGGACTGGGTGACTAGATGATGCACAATGGAAACACAGGAAACACTATTGTTTGTATGTTATTTTCCAATGCATACTGTACCAGTCAAAAGTTTGGACAAACCTACTCATTCCAGGGTTTTCCTATATTTTTACTATTTTCTACATTATAGAATAGTATGAAATAACACATATGGAATCATGTAGTAACCAAAAAGTGTTAAACACATCAAAATATATTTCATACCCCGCTCCTCCGCTCTCTCCACTGGCTTCCAGTTGAAGCTCGCATCTGCTACAAGACCATGGTGCTTGCCTACGGAGCTGTGAGGGGAACGGCACCTCAGTACCTCCAGGCTCTGATCAGGCCCTACACCCAAACAAGGGCACTGCGTTCATCCACCTCTGGCCTGCTCGCCTCCCTACCACTGAGGAAGTACAGTTCCCGCTCAGCCCAGTCAAAACTGTTCGCTGCTCTGGCCCCCCAATGGTGGAACAAACTCCCTCACGACGCCAGGACAGCGGAGTCAATCACCACCTTCCGGAGACACCTGAAGCCCCACCTCTTTAAGGAATACCTAGGATAGGATAAAGTAATCCTTCTCACCCCCCCTTAAAAGACCTAGATGCACTATTGTAAAGTGGCTGTTCCACTGGATGTCATAAGGTGAAAGCACCAATTTGTAAGTCACTCTGGATAAGAGCGTCTGCTAAATGACTTAAATGTAAATGTTAAATGAGATTCTTAGAAGTAGCCACCCTTTGCCTTGATGTCAGCTTTGTACACACTTGGCATACTCTCAACCAGCTTGATGAAGTAGTCACCTGGAATGCATTTCAATTAACAGGTGTGCCTTATTAAAAGTTATGTTGTGGAATTTATTTTCTTCTTAATGCGTTTGAGCCAATCAGTTGTGTTGTGACAAGGTAGGGTTGGTATACAGAAGATAGCCTATTTGGTAAAAGACCTAGTCTATATTATGGCAATAACAGCTCAAATAAGCAAAGTGAAATGACAGTCCAGCATTACTTTAAGACATGAAGGTCAGTCAATATGGAACATTTTAAGAACTTTGAAAGTTTCTTCAAGTGCAGTCTCAAAAACCATCAAGGACTATGATGAAACTGCCTTTCATGAGGACCGCCACAGGAAAGGAAGACCCAGAGTTACATCTGCTGCAGAGGATAAGTTCATTGGAGTTACCAGCCTCAGAAATTGCAGCCTAAATAAATGCTTCACAGAGTTCAAGTAACAGACACATCTCAACATCAACTGTTCAGAGGAGAATGCGTGAATCAGGCCTTCATGGTCAAACTGCTGCAAAGAAACCACTACTAAAGGACACCAATAAGAAGAATAGACTTGCTTGGGCCAAGAAACACGAGCAATGGACATTAGACTGGTGGAAATCTGTCCTTTAGTCTGATGAGTCCAAATCTGAGATTTTTGCTTCAAACCGCCATGTCTTTGTGAGATGCAGAGTAGGTGAACGGATGATATCCGTATGTGTGGTTCCCACTATGAAGCATGGAGGAGGAGGTGTGATGGTGTGGGGGTGCTTTGCTGGTGACACTGTCAGTGATTTATTTAGAATTCAAGACACACTTAACCAGCATGGCTACCACAGAATTCTGCAGCGATACGCCAACCCATCTGGTTTGTGCTTAGTCCCACTATCATTTGTTTTTCAACAGGACAATGACCCAACACACCTCCAGATTGTGTAAGGGCTATTTGACCAAGAAGGAGCGTGATGGAGTGCTGCATCAGATGACCTGGCCTCCACAATCACCCGACCTCAACCCAATTGAGATGGTTTGGGATGAGTTGGACCGCAGTGTGAAGGAAAAGCAGCCAACAACTGCTCAGCATATGTGAGAACTCCTTCAAGACTGTTGGAAAAGCATTCCAGGTGACGGTTGGTTGAGAGAATGGCAAGAGTTATCGATGCTGTCATCAAGGCAAAGGGTGGCTACTTAGAAGAATCTAAAATAGTAAATGTATTCTGATTTGTTTAACACTTTTTTGGTTACATGATTCCATATGTGTTACTTCCTTGTTTTGATGTCTTCACTATTATTCTACAATGTAGTAAAAATGTGTCACGGATCCCTCCGGAACTGTCATTAGGTGCACCTGTCCCCTTTTCCCACTGATTAGTACTTGTATATGTGTGCCCTTTGGTTTCCATTGGGCTGTCGATTATTGTTACTATGTCCGTTGGTGCGTGTGAGTACCTGTGCTGTGTGTTTTGGGCTTTCGTGCCCTTGTGGATTGCGCAGATGATTACGAGTCTCGTCCCATGTGTTAATCATTGTGCACGCGTGTTATTCATTCAAGGTACTCCTCCCTCTTTTGTTTGGGTTTCGACTCTGTGTTTTTGTCACATGTTTGTTTGGTCTTCGTCCCCGGGCCTTTACAGGGCATGCCGTCATTTGGGATTAATAAAAAAATTAATTACGCATTCCTGCATCTGTCTCCTGAATCATTTATGCCAGCGTGACAGAATAATGGACCATTGAGGGAGACAGCGGGAATGGACCGTCCGACGAAGCTGCGATTGGTCCTTCCTGTGCTTCCACAACTTCGGCAGCTGCAACTGGGTCGTCCGACATCTCCACAACGGGTTCGTCTGACGATGCAACTTCAGCAGTCACAACTGGTCCGTCCAACTCCACTGCTACTGGTCCGTCTGACCCCGCCGAAACGTCGGCAGTGGCAACTGGCCCGTCCAACACGACGCAACTTCAGCAGCAGCATCGGGTCCTGATCGATCCCCACTGCATTCCTGTGATCGTCCTCGAGATCGGTGTCGTTGCACCTCGGGGGGGGGGGGGGGGGTGCTGTTGATTATTGTTAATATGTCCATTGGTGCGTGTGAATACCTGTGCTGTGTGTTTTGGGCTTTCGTGCCCTTGTGGATTGCGCAGATGATTATGGGTCTCGTCCCGTGTGTTATTCATTCTGCGTGTGTGTTATTTATTTGAGGTACTCTTCGCTCTTTTGCTTGGGTTTCAACTCTGTTTTTGTTACGTGTTTGTTTGGTCTTTGTCCCCGTGCCTTTACACGGCACGCTGTACTTTGGGCTTAATAAAAAAACTATTACGCATTCCTGCGCCTGTCTCCCAAATCCATTCATACCAATGTGACAAAATGAGTAGGTGTGTCCAAACTTTTCACTGGTACAGTATACGCTTTCCTCAACTTAGCACCCATTCTTTTGCATTATCAGTTGTGTATCGGTATGTCGGGGTGACTAGCAGATACACAGCTTTTAATTAAGGGTCTTTAGTATATTGTGTCAGATACATTAAATACATGTCTCTTTGCTTAATTCACGCTGGGGATAATGGCCCCATGGTGTGAGGATAAATCTCACCTTTTAGAAGATTATGTTTAGATGGGGACCAACAGAAATAATGGTTAAAGTAAGAAGATTAATGAGGAAAATAAAGCAGTCATGCACCACTGAAATATGTCAGAGTAAAACCAATAATTTCCCTGCTGCTACAGTACTTCTGGGTGACTTTTTGTGTGTGCTCACCCAGCATACAAAGTGAATGTCTACTGCCATGTACAGTGGGGCAAAAAAGTATTTAGTCAGCCACCAATTGTGCAAATTCTCTCACTTAAAAAGATGAGAGAGGACTATAATTTTCATCATAGGTACACTTCAACTATGACAGACAAAATTATATATTTTTTCTCCAGAAAATCACATTGTAGGATTTTTAATGAATTTATTTGCAAATTATGATGGAAAATAAGTATTTGGTCACCTACAAACAAGCAAGATTTCTGGCTCTCACAGACCTGTAACTTCCTATTTAAGAGGCTCCTCTGTCCTCCACTCGTTACCTGTGTTAATGGCACCTGTTTGAACTTGTTATCAGTATAAAAGACACCTGTCCACAACCAAGACCAAAGAGCTGCCAAAGGACAACAGAAACAAAAAGAAATCAACTGTGGGAGCAATTATTAGGAAATGGAAGACATACAAGACCACTGATAATCTCCCTCGATCTGGGGCTCCACGCAAGATATCACCCCGTGGGGTCAAAATTATCACAAGAACGGTGAGCAAATATCCCAAAACCACACAGGGGGACCTAGTGAATGACCTTCAGAGAGCTGGGACCAGTAACACACTATGCCGCCAGGGACTCAAATCCTGCAGTGCCAGACGTGTCCCCCTGCTTAAGATAGTACATGTCCAGGCCCGTCTGGAGTTTGTTAGAGAGCATTTGGATGATCCAGAAGAAAATTGGGAGAATGTCATATGGTCAGATGAAACCAAAATATAACTTTTTGGTAAAAACTCAACTCGTCGTGTTTGGAGGACAAAGAATGCTGAGTTGCATCCAAAGAACACCATACCTACTGTGAAGCATGGGGGTGGAAACATCATGCTTTGGGTCTGTTTTTCTGCAAAGGGACCAGGACGACTGATCCGTGTAATCCGTGTAAAGGAAAGAATGAATGGGGCCATGTATCGTGAGATTTTGAGTGAAAACCTTCCATCAGCAAGGGCATTGAAGATGAAACGTGGCTGGTTCTTTCAGCATGACAATGATCCCAAACACACCGCCCCGCCCGTGCAACGAAGGAGTGGCTTCGTAAGAAGCATTTCAAGGTCCTGGAGTGGCCTAGCCAATCTCCAGATCTCAACCCCATAGAAAATCTTTGGAGGGAGTTGAAAGTCCATGTTGCCCAGCAACAGCCCCAAAACATCACTGCTCTAGAGGAGATCTTAATGGAGGAATGGGCCAAAATACCAGCAACAGTGTGTGAAAACTTTGTGAAGACTTACAGAAAACGTTTGACCTCTGTCATTGCCAACAAAGGGTACATGACAAGTTTTGAGATAAACTTTTGTTATTGACCAAATACTTATTTTCCACCATAATTTGCAAATAAATAAAAAATCCTACAATGTGATTTTCTGGATTTTTTTCTTCTCATTTTGTCTGTCATAGTTGAAGAGTACATATGATGAAAATTACAGGCCTCTCTCATCTTTTTAAGTGGGAAAACTTGCACAATTGGTGGCTGACTAAATAATTTTTTGCCCCGCTGTATAAGCACCAATATTTCGCACGTAAAAGAAACTGTGATATTGCAAAATCATGGTGGTTAATCCCAATTGCTAAAGCATCGTCATTACCAGTACTGTCTTGGTTTCGGTTCCTTTCCAACTTTGAAACTGATAGTGAGAGACTCTGTTGGGAAGGTCATTGTTGACTTCTCATATTAGGAAAAAAACAAACAAGGACAGTGTACATCCCTGAATATCCTGTCATATGTCCAACCGGCCTGGCCAACATCTATCTGCCTTGGACACGTCTCCGAGTCCTTGTGGCAAGCTTATTTTTAGCCCGGCAACATGTGTTTTTTTTAGCAAGTATTGAAGGGGGCAGGTATACAGGGACTCTGGTCAAACATGGTAGCATTATGTTCCCGTTTCTCTCCCTCTGACCCATTTCTTTGTCTCTCTGGTGTGCTAGATACAGACTCAGTGCATGTACCTGAGCTGATCTCTCACTGTTCTTCTGAAACCATGCAGGGCTTAATTTGCCACAAGAGCTAGAACAGTAGAATGGCTAATTAAAATCCACTGCAACACTTCGGTCTCGATTGCAAGCCCCAGGACCATGTGTTTAGGAATTTATCACCCATACTGAATGTTAATAGCATAGCATGAACCCGAACATCCGTTGCCTCTCTCCCCGATTGGATCTCAAATCACTGCGTGCACTGAGCCAATCAAACCTTTGTTTGTTCAACAACTTATTTTCTGGTTTGGTGAAAATTTGTTGTCGGCCAATGAAATTCTGTACCATAACAACCTGCACACTTCTGAACTGTGTCCCTTTCAAAGACGACATTGAGGTTGATATGAAGTCCAAGATTGATGTTCCTCCCAATTTTATAAGCAGCATTTTCTTGCTATTTAATAAGCTTGTAATTCAAGTCAAAGGGGGTGTGACAGTTTGAGCACAGGAAAGAGGTCATGGCAGCTAGTCATGTGCCTCTGTGTAATATAATTATATGCCATTAGCAGACACTTTTCCCCCCAAAGAAATAGATCAACACATTACAGTAAGTATAGATTATAGTTGCTTCATAGTTCGACATGGCTTGTTGATTTCATGACAACTGTTTGTCACTCCCGCCCATTAGGAAGACACAGTTATTATCCCCATCCCTCCCATTTAGTTTACTGGAACCATGCGCATGCTGAGTGAAATTGCATATGGATTGGATGACAACAGACGGTGTGTGTATGCGTGCGTGTGCATGTTTCCTTTTTATTTGCATACGTGGCAGCTAAAAGCTGAATTGTGTATACAAGTACAAGCAAACAAACAACAACAAATGGATACATTGTTGAGAGCAATGGTACTGGAACAGATGATGGATGATAGAGTTGAAGCAGATGTGATGGCATTTGGAGCGGAGGAAGCATTGATTGATGGATGACTGGAGATGGGAGCCGGTCAGAGTAGAAAGACAGTCAGATCTGGAGCCTGAGCACCGCATCTAGCTGTCCGCTCATGTCCTCTGTGCTCCAGGATGTAGATGTTCAGTTAGCTAGCTGGCTAGCCACTCCTCTCTCCACTAACACCATGTAGCACCCACTTGGGTGATGCTAAACTATGCTGCCACAATGGCGCTGGAAGCTCACCACACAATATTAACAGTCAGAGTAGTAGTTTATCCACTAGACCGAGCCATCTCTGCATGCAGTCTTATCACTTTTTCTGCTTCTCTCTCCAAGCCAGTTGCATTCTAATTCACTTGAATCCAAACAGTCCCCAAGCTAGCTAGCCATTAACGGTCAAAATGTGTCTTAAACTCATTCAAATCAAATCAAATTGTATTAGCCACGTGCTGAATACAACAGGTGCAGACCTTACAGTGAAATGCTTACTTACGAGCCTCTAACCAACAATGCAGTTAAAAGAAATACAGATAAGAATATGAGATAAAAGTAACACGTAATTAAAGGGCAGCAGTAAAATAGCAATAGTTAGACTATATACAGGGGGATACCGATAAAGAGTCAATGTGCGGGGGCACCGGTTATTTGAGGTAGTATGTACATGTAGGTAGAGTTATTAAATTCACTATGCATAGATGACAACAGAGAGTAGCAGTGGTGTAAAGAGCGAGTGGGGGGGACACTGCAAATAGTCTGGGTAGCCATTTGACTAGATGTTCAGGAGTCTTATGGCTTGGGGGTAGAAGCTGTGTAGAAGCCTCTTTGACCTAGACTTGGCGCTCAGGTACTGCTTGCCGTGCTGTAGCAGAGAGAACAGTCTATGACTAGGGTGGCTGGAGTCCTTGACAATTTTTAGGTCTTTCCTCTGACACCGCCTGGTTTATAGGTCCTGGATGGCAGAAAGCTTGGCCCCAGTGATGTACTCCAACCGCATGGCAGTGATGTACTGCCTTGCAGTCGGATGGCCGAGCAGTTGCCATACCAGGCAGTGATGCAATCTGTCAGGATGCTCTTGATGGTGCAGCTGTAGAATCTTTTGATGATCTGAGGACCCATGCCAAATCTTTTCAGTCTCCTGAGGGGGAATATGTTTTTTGTGCCCTCTTCACAACTGTCTTGGTGTGCTTGAACCATGTTAGTTTGTTGGTGATGTGGACACCCAGGAACTTGAATCTCTCAACCTGCTCCACTGCAGCCCTGTTGATGAGAATGGGGGTGTGTTCGGTCCTCTTTTTCCTGTAGTCCACAATCATCTAATTTGTCACATTGAGAGAGATGTTGTTGTCCTGGCACCACATGGCCAGGTTACTGATCTCCTCCCTATAGGCTGTCTCATTGTTGTCGGTGATCAGGCCACTGTTGTGTCATCTGCAAATTTCATGATGGTGTTGGAGTCGTGCCTGGCCTTGCAGTCATGAGTGAACAGGGAGCACAGAAGAGGACTGCGCACACACCCCTGAGGGGCCTCTGTGTTGAGGATCAGTGTGGCGGATGTGTTGTTACCACCTGGGGGTGGACCGTAAAGAAGTCCAGGATTCAATTGCAGAGGGAGGTGTTTAGTCCCAGGGACCTTAGCTTAGTGATGAGCTTTGAGGGCACTATGGTGTTGAACACTGAGCTGTAGTCAATGAATAGCATTCTCATATAGGTGTTATTTTTGTCCAGGTGGGAAAGGGCAGTGTGGAGTGCAATGGAGATTGCATCATCTGTGGATCTTTTGGGGCGGTATGCAAATTGGAATGAGTCTAGGGTTTATGTGATGATGGTGTTGATGTGAGCCATGACCAGCTTTTCAAAGCACTTCATGGCTTCAGACGTGAATGTTAGAGGTTGGTAGTCATTTAGACAGGTTACCTTAGTGTTCTTGGGCACAGGGACTATGGTGGTCAGCTTAAAACATTTTGGCATTACCAAATCGGACAGGGAGAGCTTGAAAATGTCAGTAAAGACACTTTCCAGTTGGTCAGCGCATGCTTGCAGTACATGTCCTGGTTATCCGTCTGACCCTGCGTCCTTGTGAATGTTGACCTGCTTAAAAGTCTTACATCAGCTGCGGAGAGCGTGATTACACAGTCTTCCGAAACAGCTGGTGCTCTCATGCATGTTTCAGTTTTATTTGTCTCGAAGCGAGCGTAGAAGTCATTTAGATCATCTGCTAGGCTCGTGTCTCTGGGCAGCTCTCGGCTATGCTTCCCTTTTGTAGTCTGTAATGGTTTGCAAGCCCAGCCATCTGATGAGCGTCAGATCCGGTGTGGTACAATTCGATCTTAGTCCTGTTGAAGCTTTGCCTGTTTGGTGGTTCATCAGAGGGCATAGCGGGATTTCTTATAAGCTTCCGGGTTAGAGTCCCACTCCTTGAAAGCGGCAGCTCTAGCCTTTAGCTCAGTGCGGATGCTGCCTGTAATCTATGGCTTCTGGTTGGGGTATGTACATACAGTCACTGTGTGGACGACGTGATCAATGCACTTATTGATGAAGCCAATGACTGATGTATTGTACTCCTCAATGCCATCGGAGGAATCCCGAAACATATTCCAGTCTGTGCTAGCAAAACAGTCCTGTAGCTTAGCATCTGCTTTCTCTGACCACTTTTTTATTCATCTAGTCACTAGTGCTTCCTGCTTTAATTTTAGTTTGTAAGCATGAATCAGGAGAATATAATTATGGTCAGATTTGCCAAAATGGAGGGTGAGGGAGAGCTTTGTATGCTTCTCTGTGTGTGGAGTATAGGTGGTCCAGAGTTATTTTCCCTCTGGGTGCACATTTAACATGCTGATAGAACTTTGGTAAAAACGGATTTAAGTTTCCCTGCATTAAAGTCCCCGGCTACAAGGAGCGCCACCACTGGGTGAGCGTTTTCTTGTTTGCTTATGGCGGAATACAGCTCATTCAATGCTGTCTTAGTGCCCGTCTCTGACAGAGGTGGTATGTAAACAGCTACAAAGAATACAGATGAAAACTCTCTGTAGGTAGTGTGGTCTACAACTTATCATGAGATATTCTACCTCAGTTGAGCAATAGCTCGAGACTTCCTTAGATATCATGCACCAGCTGTTATTTACAAATATTCATAGACTACCGCCCCTTGTCTTACCAGGCGCCTCTGTTCTATCCTGCTGGTACATCGTATAACCATGTTGATGTTGTCGTAATTCAGCCATGACTCCGTGAAGCATAAGATGTTACAGTTATTAATGTCCCGTTTGTAGTTTAATCTTCTGCGAAACTCGTCGATTTAATTGTCCAAAGATTGCACGTTTGCTAGCAGAATGGAGGGAAGTGGGGGTTTATTCGATCACCTAAAAAATTCTCAGAAGGCAGCCTGACCTTCGCCCTCTCTTTCTCCGCCTCCTCTTCATGCAGATCACGGGGTTCGGGGCCTGTTCCTGAGGAAGCAGTTTATTCTTCATGTCGTGAAAGGAAAAGGAGGATTCTGCTAGTCGGTGGTAAGTAATCATAGTCCTGATGTCTATATGTTTTTTTCATCATAAGAGACAGTAGTGGCAACATTATGTACAAAATAAGTTAAAAAAATAAATTACAAAAACAACGCAAATAAACAAACAAAAAAACACAATCGGCTGGTGGCACGTAAAATGCCTACCGTCCTCTCCGGAGCCAATTTTCAAGATGACCAATTAATTACTACTTATACAAAAGCAATCCCCCCAAAAAGCTGATAGAAAAATGTATGAATAAATGTAAAAATAAAAATGTCTGGTTCATATACAGTCAATGAACTAATCAGACCAGACCCAGCTGCCAATGCATTGGTGCCTTAAGGTAGAGCCATGCAGGTCGGAACTGACCAATTTTTCCAATAGTAAACGGCCTGAGTGGGTCATCTTCATTTATCCACCCTCTTTGGTGACGCCAGGGCACCCGCCAAAAAAAGTGTGTGTGTGCACATGCCTGTGTGTGAGAGAGAAAGCTCCTGTTATATCACGCTTATACATTGTGACATTTGCTTATAAATGAAATTGTGATGCATTTACAGCATGTATCATTTTTACAGTTAGTTTTCTTTCTGAGATAATGTAAGGTCAACTAGACATTGAGGTCTAGTCTGTATATAGTGGGCCAAGTCACTCTTTATCAGCTTGACTTCTTAACTAATACAATTCCTCATTAAACAGATGAGCATGATGCAGGGTACTGTATACAGGTCAATACACACTTTTCTAAGAAAACAAATGAACTCAATCTGTGAGAGACCTTGTGGAATATGGACACAATTCGACTTCAAATGTATAAAAATGGCCAACAATGTATTTTTGGGGAAGTGGACTTTTCCTGTAACTCTATACTAATTACTAAATTGTGTTGTAGCTGTGTTTTCTTATAAATCAACATGTTCACTTTATGTCAATGTAAAATTGACAAGATGCAAAGAAAGTGGCAAAGACAAGGGCCTAACGGCTACCTATTCATTGGGGGTTCAATGTCCACCACAGTCCGTTATACCCTCACATGGCTCATTCCGATTGGAACCTTCCATTTGTCATTTACCTAATATAGACATTCTATATACCCAGACCCAGTGGGACGGACATAATTGAATGGCTTTGTCAAAGACTCTTTTTCCTAAAAACCTCATAGGGATTTGCTGCTGTTAATTATCTCCCATTGGTATATGGCCTAGTTTTATAATTACTGGTCCTTCCAAATATATTACCATGTTAGACTTCCCTATGGATTGTTATTAATGTTGAATATGATTGCCTGTTATATATATATATATATAGGTGTATTTTTATGATCCATAACTATATAAATAATGCATATTGAATTTTGAGAGAACTCTTTATTTAAAGCTCTTTATTTAAAGTTGTCAATGGCTAGCTAACTGTAGCTTGGCCAGCTAAGAGAGCTGTTATGGTTTCAATTACCAAGCACTTTTCTAAAACTAGGGGGGTAATTCAAAGGATATCATTAACTGTAGGTCGAAGGGTCAGATAGTTCAAATTAACCGAGGTTCAAAAATAAGGGCTAGGGTTCTAATCTCAAAGCCATGTATCTTTGTATGGTCCCCAAAGTACTTCAAGTGGTCTCTCATTGGTTGGATCATATTATATTCCCAACCCTAGGTCCCCTCCGCCCCCTCCCCCTGGTGTAGATTTAAATTTAGCCCTAAGCAATGATCCAGGGTCAGTTTAGCTTTTTAACCTCTATTAGTGAAGGTTAGGGGTATGTTAAAGACAGCTGATTTTAGATCAGAGCACAATGCCTAGAGCTTTTAGCAATATCAGGGTTATAGGATATGTATTTTTTTTATTGTTGCAAGTTCTTCCATTCCACATCATGACAGTACTAAGTTGCATCATGAAATATCCAACATAAAAAAAGCTAAAGGCCAAATCGATGTCTTAATGCACATAAACAATGCGCTATTCATCCACTCTTGTGAAAAATTCACCTTTGCTTTAATCTTGAGGTATATCTCAGTAGGCCTATATGTTGCCTAGGGCTGTCATCTTATATTCCATTAACTTAATTTGCCACTAAAGTATCTTTCACATTATCCCATTTCAAAGCTGTTCTACGTTTTCATTGCACGGTACAAATATTCAAATGATTTATGTATGGATGTGCTTTACCAATTTCAATGAAAAAGACATTGTCAGACTAAATTAGCACAAGGTAAATTGATTTACCTTTTAAACTCATATTGAAGTCGATGCACATCGTGAGACTTTTTAGATACATTTCTTCTAAATTATTCTTTATCAAAAAAACATTTTAACATCAAGCTAAAATAAATATTTTAAATTCCACGAATGTGGCTTTCAGTTAGTGATCCGACACCATTTTACTTTAAAATAGTAAAAAATAAATATATACAATGCGGCGACAGTTTAGCAACAAAGGATTCTAAAGAATTAGCCCACACAGTTGTAATGCACTTGAGTTACCTTTTAGTACTTAACTAATTATCTCCCCATTTGCGTGTGACTTTTGTGTGTGCAGAGTTCCAGTTCTGTTTTCTGTGAGCAAAATAGAGGCTCTTGATTCTCTGCAGACTTTCTGCTTTAGTGTCCGTATTTATAAACAAGACTAAGGGCTCTATTCAATCAGATCTGCTTTAGCCGACATCAGAATGGTGGTTGTTTCGACTGTGTTGTAGGTGGAACTTTGTTAGAGCTGTCAAATCCACAATTGGCTCCCGACATTATATCTTCAGCGGACATTGCCATTGGCTGCATGGAGTCGCAATAACAGAAAACCCATGCAGCCGTGTTTACAGGTTTGAACATTGGAATGTGAGATGTAATCCTAACCTCCATTAGGATGATAGAAACCCTCATTATTTTGTTTAATGATTTGTCAATTTGAGCGTCATTATTTCTGGACTTCAAACACGGGTGTGGCGGGTGTGGCTTTGTTACAATGACAAGAGCAGCTGTTTGCCGATTTAACAGCTCCAATGCAGTTCCACCCTCCAAAACATCCGCTATGCAGGTGTATGCTATTGCCGGTTAACGCTTGATCTGATTGAAAGTACGCCTTAGAGCCAAGTTCATTTGTGATTTGACTCACTCACTTCATAGAAAGTGCACAAGATGCACTAAACAAAACTGGTCAAGGATAAATTGTTATTACATTTACATTAACATATTCTAGGAAGTGTGTGAGTCAAACCACACATTACTCTGTAACCTCTATCAGGCTGGCTGATTACTCATACCCGAATAATGTTGTTGACTCGTGCTATACTTGTATTTGTGGCCAAAGCATAAATGAAAGCGTAGAAACACGTAGAAAACCACCACCTCAAACTTGTATCTCAAACAGACCATTTAAAAAATGCTTGCTATTTTGTCATAGAGGATGATGTTAGGTTTTGGTCGTGACATCTCATTGGGTCATTGGCTGAGATGGCCAATCAGCTGTTTACTCTTCATTAATATTTTTACTGAGCCATATACACCCACACCATTATGTTGTTGGGGTATGCCCACACTATTCAAACACAGTAAAGTTGCTTTTTAACATAGTTAATCAAATAAAAAAAATGGAAGAAGTGTATGTAATTCATTATAGATCACATTTCATAGAAATCTGGAAACACTGGACAGCTACTTTAAACTATGTTGGCCCTGACTAGCTCACGTTGAACCTCAATTTCATTCTCCAGTCAGCTTGTTATCCATCCATGGGAGGTACAGCTGATGACCAGGGCATATAATATACACAATGATGATATGGCACTACAGTTCCCATGATTCCACGTATGGAACTCTTCCTGCATTTGCATGGGTATTGTAGTCCATCAGCCGGTTGCCACTCATCTGGATTCTTGTCACTTCTCATTTGGGGTAGAAGCCAGGCTGATCATTAGTCAACCATGAGTGCCTCCCTGCCAGCATGCTGTCTCTAGCTGCTCCATGGTATCAGCAATTATTCACAAAGCCCCACTTTGGCTAACACCTCCCTTCAGAGTCTGCCTTTGTTTAAAAGCCATTGTGATGCTTCAACAACAGACACAGGAGATTCAGTTCAGCCAGACAGGAACCAAGAGAAAGCAGGCTGTAGTAGTGTAGTATGTTTCATGCATCTGCTGTGTGTGACATGACATATGATGTACGATTTCTATTTTCGCCAGAGGGGTCGCATCCTAGCTAATATCAGTGGGTGGAGATAAACCCTCCAAGGGAATTGAGAGCAACCTAACTGTCATCCATCTTGAGGGAGGGGCATGGTAATAAGTGTATATTCAGTATGGCTCAGTGTTTGTGACGTCCTCCCCTCCGCCTAGGGATCGGGGATCATTGTTCTTCGGCTTCACCATTTTGTTAATGTAACCACGCCGTCTTGCCTGCCTCTCTAGTGTATGACTCAGGGCGAAACAAGGGTTTTACTGTTTGCAGCTCATTCATTCTTCGTAGGCTCGCTAGTTAATTAAAATGCTGAATGGCACACTTTAGGTAGAAAACACAAAATTCTGTTGTTTGACCTTTTTGTTTTTCCATTATGTGCTGAGGTAGAAATGACGTGTAGATGAATGGATAATGTATTATCATGGCTGACAGGCCTCTTTGGAGAAATGAATGATGGGAGAACAGGGAACAGAGTTTTGGTTAGAGTTTACTTCATCACCAATCCTTTTGTGCAAAGCTAGGTTCCTCTCAATGCATATGTGTGGCTAATGACGGGATGTGGCTGTGTTTAATATATTTGTTTTCTTGAATTCTGCATTGATGATTACATTGTAGACCAAACAATGGATGATTAACTATAATTAGACGTAATTGGCACTTCTAACAGAAACCTTGTCAGTGCCTTCAACTCAGAGAACACTTCCAACCTCAATCATTAGAGTTTGATCATGTTGCTTGTTATGCAGCAGTGGCAGACATTGGGATAGAGACCAGAAAATAACTCTCTGGCTGTGCCTTAGTGTCTGTCTGTCCATCTTGTTTTAGTCTGGTCTTGTCTGTATTGTCTTGTTGATCTGTCCGTATCTCACTTTGTTACTTTGCTACACATCAACACAATATACGCCATTTTCTCCTATTTCACCAGTTAGCAGACCTCTAGAAGCACCTAATGAACACTGTGTGAGTCACCTCAGACTTTATGGATGCGTGATGAGTCCTTTCCAGGTACTGTAGACTCCATACTGTTAGAGCCCTAGGCACAATATTAATGAACAGCCAATATCACTCCAGTATGCATGTGCATATCAATCTCCAACTAGGCAGTTCTGGCTGTAGTCACTCTCTTTAGCCGCCATCAACCTTCCCGGTCCGCCCCTTTTTCCATTTGGTTCAATATCTGTTCATTATATACTGAATTTTCATATGAAAGACAATTACATCAAGGAACATAGAGACGAGGCTGTTGTGCTCATTAAAATTGTATTTGTCACATGCGCCGAATGCAACGGGTGTTGGTTTTACCGTGAAATGTTTTGCTTCCGTGCCCTTCCCAATGATGCAGAGTTTAAAAAATAATATAAGAAGAATGGTAACGCACGAGTATTAAAGTACACAAGAATGGAGCTATATACATGAGTATCGGTAACAGATCAATGTGGAGCTAGATACATGAGTATCAGTAACAGATCAATGTGGATCTATATACAGGAGTACCAGCAGCAGATCAATGTGGAGCTATATACAGGAGTACCAGCAGCAGATCAATGTGGAGCTATATACAGGAGTACCAGCAGCAGATCGATGTGGAGCTATATACAGGAGTACCAGCAGCAGATTAATGTTGAGCTATATACAGGAGTAACAGCAGCAGATGAATGTTGAGCTATATACAGGAGTACCAGTAGCAGATCAATGTGGAGCTATATACAGGAGTACCAGTAGCAGATCAATGTGGAGCTATATACAGGAGTACCAGCAGCAGATCAATGTGGAGCTATATACAGGAGTAACAGCAGCAGATCAATGTGGAGCTATATACAGGAGTACCAGTAGCAGATCAATGTGGAGCTATATACAGGAGTACCAGTAATAGATCAATTTGCAGGGGTACGAGGTAGAAATGTAAAGTGAATAGGCATCAGGATAGATAATAATACGAGTAAAATACATCTTCTGCACATCTATCACTCCAGTGTTTAATTGCTAAATTGCAATTATTTCATCACTACGGCCTATTTATTGCCTTACCTCCCTAATCTGACTTCATTTGCACACACTGTATATAGACTTTTCTATTGTGTTATTGACTGTACGTTTGTTTATCCCATGTGTAACTCTGTGTTGTTTGTGTCGCACTGCTTTGCTTTATCTTGGCCAATTCGCAGTTGTAAATGAGAACTTGTTCTCAACTGGCCTACCTGGTTAAATAAAGGTGAAAAAATAAAAGAACAGAGTAGCAGCAGCATATGCTGTGTGTGGTATGTGTGTGAATGTGTTTTTGTGTTGTGTGAGTGTGTAGATACTGTAGTGTGTATACATTTTTTATTTTTATTTTTTATTTCACCTTTATTTAACCAGGTAGGCTAGTTGAGAACAAGTTCTCATTTGCAACTGCGACCTGGCCAAGATAAAGCATAGCAGTGTGAACAGACAACACAGAGTTACACATGGAGTAAACAATTAACAAGTCAATAACACAGTAGAAAAAATGGGCAGTCTATATACAATGTGTGCAAAAGGCATGAGGATTAACACTGGAGTGATAAATGATCAGATGGTCATGTACAGGTAGATATATTGGTGTGCAAAAGAGCAGAAAAGTAAATAAATAAACAGTATAAAAACAGTATGGGAATGAGGTAGGTGAAAAATGGTGGGCTATTTACCAATAGACTATGTACAGCTGCAGCGATCGGTTAGCTGCTCGGATAGCTGATGTTTGAAGTTGGTGAGGGAGATAAAAGTCTCCAACTTCAGCGATTTTTGCAGTTCGTTCCAGTCACAGGCAGCAGAGTACTGGAACGAAAGGCGGCCAAATGAGGTGTTGGCTTTAGGGATGATCAGTGAGATACACCTGCTGGAGCGCGTGCTACGGATGGGTGTTGCCATCGTGACCAGTGAACTGAGATAAGGCGGAGCTTTACCTAGCATGGACTTGTAGATGACCTGGAGCCAGTGGGTCTGGCGACGAATATGTAGCGAGGGCCAGCCGACTAGAGCATACAAGTCGCAGTGGTGGGTGGTATAAGGTGCTTTAGTGACAAAACGGATGGCACTGTGATAGACTGCATCCAGTTTGCTGAGTAGAGTGTTGGAAGCCATTTTGTAGATGACATCGCCGAAGTCGAGGATCGGTAGGATAGTCAGTTTTACTAGGGTAAGCTTGGCGGCGTGAGTGAAGGAGG
Organism: Oncorhynchus nerka; assembly: GCF_034236695.1. Taxonomy (NCBI): domain Eukaryota; kingdom Metazoa; phylum Chordata; class Actinopteri; order Salmoniformes; family Salmonidae; genus Oncorhynchus; species Oncorhynchus nerka. Next base: position 25,464,340 of record NC_088397.1, on the reverse strand, counting down.
CTTTGTTGCGGAATAGAAAGCCGACTCTTGATTTGATTTTCGATTGGAGATGTTTGATGTGAGTCTGGAAGGAGAGTTTGCAGTCTAGCCAGACACCTAGGTACTTATAGATGTCCACATATTCAAGGTCGGAACCATCCAGGGTGGTGATGCTAGTCGGGCATGCGGGTGCAGGCAGCGATCGGTTGAAAAGCATGCATTTGGTTTTACTCGCGTTTAAGAGCAGTTGGAGGCCACGGAAGGAGTGCTGTATGGCATTGAAGCTCGTTTGGAGGTTAGATAGCACAGTATCCAATGACGGGCCGAAAATATATAGAATGGTGCCGTCTGCGTAGAGGTGGATCAGGGAATCGCCCGCAGCAAGAGCAACATCATTGATATATACAGAGAAAAGAGTCGGCCCGAGAATTGAACCCTGTGGCACCCCCATAGAGACTGCCAGAGGACTGGACAGCATGCCCTCCGATTTGACACACTGAACTCTGTCTGCAAAGTAATTGGTGAACCAGGCAAGGCAGTCATCCGAAAAACCGAGGCTATTGAGTCTGCCGATAAGAATATGGTGATTGACAGAGTCGAAAGCCTTGGCGAGGTCGATGAAGACGGCTGCACAGTACTGTCTTTTATCGATGGCGGTTATGATATCGTTTAGTACCTTGAGTGTGGCTGAGGTGCACCCGTGACCGGCTCGGAAACCAGATTGCACAGCGGAGAAGGTACGGTGGGATTCGAGATGGTCAGTGACCTGTTTGTTGACTTGGCTTTCGAAGACCTTAGATAGGCAGGGCAGGATGGATATAGGTCTATAACAGTTTGGGTCCAGGGTGTCTCCCCTTTGAAGAGGGGGATGACTGCGGCAGCTTTCAATCCTTGGGGATCTCAGACGATATGAAAGAGAGGTTGAACAGACTGGTAATAGGGGTTGCGACAATGGCGGCAGATAGTTTCAGAAATAGAGGGTCCAGATTGTCAAGCCCAGCTGATTTGTACGGGTCCAGGTTTTGCAGCTCTTTCAGAACATCTGCTGTCTGGATTTGGGCAAAGGAGAACCTGGAGAGGCTTGGGCGAGGAGCTGCGGGGGGGGGCGGAGCTGTTGGCCGAGGTTGGAGTAGCCAGACGGAAGGCATGGCCAGCCGTTGAGAAGTGCTTATTGAAGTTTTCGATAATCATGGATTTATCGGTGGAGACCGTGTTACCTAGCCTCAGTGCAGTGGGCAGCTGGGAGGAGGTGCTCTTGTTCTCCATGGACTTCACAGTGTCCCAGAACTTTTTGGAGTTGGAGCTACAGGATGCAAACTTCTGCCTGAAGAAGCTGGCCTTAGCTTTCCTGACTGACTGCGTGTATTGGTTCCTGACTTCCCTGAACAGTTGCATATCACGGGGGCTATTCGATGCTATTGCAGTCCGCCACAGGATGTTTTTGTGCTGGTCGAGGGCAGTCAGGTCTGGGGTGAACCAAGGGCTGTTCTTGGTTCTGCATTTTTTGAATGGAGCATGCTTATCTAAAATGGTGAGGAAGTTACTTTTAAAGAATGACCAGGCATCCTCAACTGACGGGATGAGGTCAATGTCCTTCCAGGATACCCGGGCCAGGTCGATTAGAATGGCCTGCTCACAGAAGTGTTTTAGGGAGCGTTTGACAGTGATGAGGGGTGGTCGTTTGACTGCGGCTCCGTGGCGGATACAGGCAATGAGGCAGTGATCGCTGAGATCCTGGTTGAAGACAGCGGAGGTGTATTTGGAGGGCCAGTTGGTCAGGATGACGTCTATGAGGGTGCCCTTGTTTACAGAGTTAGGGTTGTACCTGGTGGGTTCCTTGATGATTTGAGTGAGATTGAGGGCATCTAGCTTAGATTGTAGGACTGCCGGGGTGTTAAGCATATCCCAGTTTAGGTCACCTAACAGAACAAACTCTGAAGCTAGATGGGGGGCGATCAATTCACAAATGGTGTCCAGGGCACAGCTGGGAGCTGAGGGTGGTCGGTAGCAGGCGGCAACAGTGAGAGACTTATTTCTGGAGAGAGTAATTTTCAAAATTAGTAGTTCGAACTGTTTGGGTATGGACCTGGAAAGTATGACATTACTTTGCAGGCTATCTCTGCAGTAGACTGCGACTCCGCCCCCTTTGGAAGTTCTATCTTGACGGAAGATGTTATAGTTGGGTATGGAAATCTCTGAATTTTTGGTGGCCTTCCTGAGCCAGGATTCAGACACGGCAAGGACATCAGGGTTAGCAGAGTGTGCTAAAGCAGTGAGTAAAACAAACTTAGGGAGGAGGCTTCTGATGTTGACATGCATAAAACCAAGGCTTTTTCGATCACAGAAGTCAACAAATGAGGGTACCTGGGGACATGCAGGGCCTGGGTTTACCTCCACATCACCCGCGGAACAGAGAAGGAGTAGTATGAGGGTGCGGCTAAAGGCTATCAAAACTGGTCGCCTAGAGCGTTGGGGGCAGAGGATAAGAGGAGCAGGTTTCTGGGCATGGTAGAATATATTCAGGGCATAATGCGCAGACAGGGGTATGGTGGGGTGCGGGTACAGCGGAGGTAAGCCCAGGCATTGGGTGATGATGAGAGAGGTTGTATCTCTGGACATGCTGGTTGTAATGGGTGAGGTCACCGCATGTGTGGGAGGTGGGACAAAGGAGGTAACAGGGAGGGGTATGCAGAGTGGATCTAGGGGCTCCATTGTGAACTAAAACAATGATAACTAACCTGAACAACAGTATACAAGGCATATTGACATTTGAGAGAGACATACAGCGAGGCATACAGTAATCACAGGTGTTGAATTGGGAAAGCTAGCTAAAAACAGTAGGCGAGGCTAATCAAGCTAGCACAACAAACAGCAGGTAAAATGGCGTTGACTAGGCAACTGGGCCGACAGATAAAACAAACAAGCAGAATGGAGTACCGTGATTACAGAGACCAGTATCCCTTCTTTCTTTTCTCTCCAAAACTCTTGAACGTGCCGTCCTTGGCCAGCTCTCCCGCTATCTCTCTCAGAATGACCTTCTTGATCCAAATCAGTCAGGTTTCAAGACTAGTCATTCAACTGAGACTGCTCTTCTCTGTATCACGGAGGCGCTCCGCACTGCTAAAGCTAACTCTCTCTCCTCTGCTCTCATCCTTCTAGACCTATCGGCTGCCTTCGATACTGTGAACCATCAGATCCTCCTCTCCACCCTCTCCGAGTTGGGCATCTCCGGCGCGGCCCACGCTTGGATTGCGTCCTACCTGACAGGTCGCTCCTACCAGGTGGCGTGGCGAGAATCTGTCTCCTCACCACGTGCTCTCACCACTGGTGTCCCCCAGGGCTCTGTTCTAGGCCCTCTCCTATTCTCGCTATACACCAAGTCACTTGGCTCTGTCATAACCTCACATGGTCTCTCCTATCATTGCTATGCAGACGACACACAATTAATCTTCTCCTTTCCCCCTTCTGACGACCAGGTGGCGAATCGCATCTCTGCATGTCTGGCAGACATATCAGTGTGGATGACGGATCACCACCTCAAGCTGAACCTCGGCAAGACGGAGCTGCTCTTCCTCCCGGGGAAGGACTGCCCGTTCCATGATCTCGCCATCACGGTTGACAACTCCATTGTGTCCTCCTGGACAACACCCTGTCGTTCTCAACTAACATCAAGGCGGTGGCCCGTTCCTGTAGGTTCATGCTCTACAACATCCGCAGAGTACGACCCTGCCTCACACAGGAAGCGGTGCAGGTCCTAATCCAGGCACTTGTCATCTCCCGTCTGGATTACTGCAACTCGCTGTTGGCTGGGCTCCCTGCCTGTGCCATTAAACCCCTACAACTCATCCAGAACGCCGCAGCCCGTCTGGTGTTCAACCTTCCCAAGTTCTCTCACGTCACCCCGCTCCTCCGCTCTCTCCACTGGTTTCCAGTTGAAGCTCGCATCCGCTACAAGACCATGGTGCTTGCCTACGGAGCTGTGAGGGGAACGGCACCTCAGTACCTCCAGGCTCTGATCAGGCCCTACACCCAAACAAGGGCACTGCGTTCATCCACCTCTGGCCTGCTCGCCTCCCTACCACTGAGGAAGTACAGTTCCCGCTCAGCCCAGTCAAAACTGTTCGCTGCTCTGGCCCCCCAATGGTGGAACAAACTCCCTCACGATGCCAGGACAGCGGAGTCAATCACCACCTTCCGGAGACACCTGAAACCCCACCTCTTTAAGGAATACCTAGGATAGGATAAAGTAATCCTTCTCACCCCCCTTAAATGATTTAGATGCACTATTGTAAAGTGGCTGTTCCACTGGATGTCATAAGGTGAATGCACCAATTTGTAAGTCGCTCTGGATAAGAGCGTCTGCTAAATGACTTAAATGTTAAATGTAAAAATGTAAATTAATGGACAGTCCAGCGTGCGTCAGCTATGTAGCCAAGAGATCAGTGTCCAGGGGGCAGCGGTGGATGGGCAGGGAAGCTGGGCTGGCGAGTGTTATCCAGGTTTTAAAAAACTAACAATGACTAAATAGCTTGTAGCTAGTTAGCTGGTTAGCGTCTGGAGGTTCTTGAGTGTGTCATAAAAAATAAAATAAAAATTAAAAGTAATAGCAATTCCGTATCACATTGGGTGACGCAGGTTTCCGGAAGGTATAAACAAATTAAAAATCAAAAAGAGATAGAAAGTAAATGGGTTCAGAGAGTGTTTGGGACGCGGTGATTTAGACGGTTAGCAGGCCTGTGCTAACAGGCTAACAGTTCGTAGGCCCGGGCTAGACAAGGTAGCAGTTAGCGGACCATAGCTAGACAAGCTAGCCGTTAGCAGGCCGAATTAGCAAGCAGGGAGATAGCTAGGGCTAGAGAGTTAACCTTTGGGGGAGGTCGCGATGCGGTGAGTCTGTTTATTCATCTTCATGCGGTGACATCGACAGACCGGTCGTGGGCCCGGGTAATTGTAGCCCAGGAGTATGCTACAGGTGCTCTAGTACGCTAAGTGAGCTGGAGACACAGCGATTCAGAAAGCTCGCGGGCCTTGGCCAGCAGATGGATCTTTGGCGATGTCGCAACGGAAAAGCCTGTTGAAACCACCTCGGACGATTATGTCGGCGGACCAGTCGTGATTGATCGGCGGGGCTCCGTGTCGGCAGTAAAGGGTCCAGGCCAATTGGCAAAAGAGGTATTGTTGGACCTCTTCGGCTAGTCGGGAGATGGGCTTAGCTCGAGGCTAGCTCAAGGCTAACTGGTACTTGCTTTGGGACAGAGACGTTAGCCAGGAGTAGCCACTCGGATTGCAGCTAGCTAGTTGCGATGATCCGGTGTAAAGGTTCAGAGCTTGCGGTAGGAATCCGGAGATGTGGTAGAGAAAAAGCAGTCTGATATGCTCTGGGTTGATGTCGCGCTGGTGTCCTAGTTAGCTTTGAAGACCGCTAGCAGTGGCTAACTGAGTACTATCTAGTAGCTAGTTAGCTGGCTAGCTTCTGATGGGGGTTCCGGTTCTAAAGTATAGAAAAAGCAAATCCGTACCACATTGGGTGATGCGGGTTGCAGGAGAGTATATTCAGCCTGTAGTTGGAAAGTGAGATTAAAATATGTACGAAATATATACAGAAAAAAAAATGAGAAAAACTATATTTACACCAGACAGGACGGGACAAGACAAAACACACGTCCGACTGCTACGCCATCTTGGAACGTATACATGTACATGTATATAGTCTTGTGAGTGTGCATAGAGTCAGTGCAACATAGGGTCCGTGCTGATAGTCCGGATAACCATTTAATGAACTATTTATGGCTATTTAAATCTTATGATTTGGGGGTGGAAGCTGTCTCGGAGCCTGATTGTCTGAAAGACAATGCTCCTGTACCGTTTGTCAGGCGGTAAGAGAGTGAACAGTCTATGACTTGGATGGCTGGAGTCTTTGGCAATTTTACGGGCCTTCCTCTGACGCCGACTGGTATAGAGGTCCTGGATGACAGGGAGCTCGGCCCCAGTGATGTACTGGGCTGTTCGCACCAGCCTCTGTAGTGGTTTGCAGTCGAGGGTGGTGCATTTGCCATACCAAGCGGTGATGCCAGCCAGTCAAGATGCTCTCAATGGTGGAGCTGTAGAACATTTTGAGGATCCTAAGGCCCAAATCTTTTCAGCCTCCTGTTAATTCCTTAGTGATGTGGACACCAAGGAACTTGACCCGCTCCACTACAGCCCCATTGATGTGGGCGTGGGCATGCTGTCCCCTCTTTCTCCTATTGTCCACGATCTGCTCCTTGGTCATACTGACGTTGAGGGAAAGGATGTTGTCCTGGCACCACACTGCTAAGTCTCTGACCTCCTCCATGTTGTAACGGTTCTCTTGTGGTGAAGGAGAGTCGGACCAAAATGCAGCGTGTAGATTGCGATGGCATTTGGCTCGACGCTCAATCTAGCCCGGCCGATATGCGGAGCTGGAATATACCGCACCGGGCTATGCACCCGCACTGGAGACACCGTGCGCACCACAGCATAACACGGTGCCTGCTCGGTCTCTCTAGCCCCCCGGTAAGCACAGGGAGTTTGCACAGATCTCCTACCTGGCGTAACCATACTCCCTGTGAGCCCCCCACCAATACATTTTTGGGGCTGACTCCCGGGCTTCCATGCCAACCGTGTTCCTTCATATCGCCGGCTCCTCTCTCCGGCTGCCTCTGCTCTCCTCGCTGCCTCCACCTGTTCCCATGGAAGGCGATCCCTTCCCGCCAGGATCTCCTCCCATGTGTAGCAACCCTTGCCATCCAATATATCGTCCCATGTCCATTCCTCATTGCGCCGCTGTTGCTGCCTTTGTTGCTTCTCCTGTGGCTCCTGCCTGTTGACACGCTGCTTGGTCCGTTTGTGGTGGGTGATTCTGTAACGGTTCTCTTGTGGTGAAGGAGAGTCGGACCAAAATGCAGCGTGTAGATTGCGATCCACGTTTAATAAACAAACGTAAAACACGAATCAATAACAAACACTACAAAACAAAGAACGTAACGAAAACCGAAACAGCCTATACTTGTGTAAACTAACACAGCGACAGGAACAAGGACACTAAGGACAATCACCCACCAAACACACAAAGAATATGGCTGCCTAAATATGGTTCCCAATCAGAGACAACGATAAACACCTGCCTCTGATTGAGAACCACTTCAGACAGCCATAGACTTAACTAGAACACCCCACTAAGCTACAATCCCAATACCAACACACCACATACAAAAACCCCATGCCACACCCTGGCCTGACCAAATAAATGAAGATAAACACAAAATACCTCGACCAGGGCGTGACACCTGTAGGCTGTCTCATCGCCGTTGGTGATCAGGCCTACCACCGTTGTGTCGTCAGCAAATGACGGTGCATTAGTGCATGGTATGAAAAAGGCCCCCTTTGCAAAACACAGATCATCGAGGCCAGACCTGTGCTACACGTCAATGAGTAAGCCCGTAGTGTGTCAATTTCTGCCTAATTGTGCCACTAATTAAGGTAGAGCGGGGAGTATTTGACATTTGGTCAATAACTGCTGTCATGATTAAGCTAAATGGGGAGAAATACAGTATTTTCGGGATTTAAAGCCTGTCCATTTCTTGACACTCATACAATAGAGTGATTATTTCAAACCTTTCAAGAATAAATAAAAGCAAGGTTAACCTTTCTGTTTCATTCATTTGATTGCGAAGATTGCGTTAGTATATTATGCATACCATGGTTATAGTCTCATACAGTGTATCAGTGAAAGCATATTGGATTTTTGAAGACATAGTGAGCCTCTTTCTTTAAAAGAAAAACCTGAAATGTATGAAGGCACAAAATAAGGACACGTCAAAGTTATTAACTTACTTGTCATGATAAACACGTATGACTGGCATGCTATAAATTACATTTGGACAGATTGACGATTCCATGGAACATTCATTAAGCTAAGTAATCAAAACTTTTGAAACTCATATCCCTGGTAAGTTTGCTATACATGAATGGTATTTACATTATGCAGTTTGCTGTGTTCTAATCAGTTATCATTGCTCAAACCTTCCAACCTCAGAGCAGAAATGCTTTAACTTTCAAACTAAGATGGACACTATGATGACATAACGCCTCAGAATACTAAACAACCATTTATACTGGATGGATAGCTGCACAAAAAATAGCCATGTACCTTCATTTTCTTCTGTCAAACATAGTTACATTATACACAGCACTATCTTTAATTATGTCAGTTCCCACAAACAGATAATTGCATTTATCTGTTTGCCCAGTTCTCTGTGCAAAATTGTGTTGCGTGAGTTGTTGACAATAATTGATTTTTCTTTTTTTTTCTTCAGATACACACACCAGTCTTTGCCATCTCGGGGAACCAAAAGCCCCTACTAAAGATGGTTAGTGCCCTATACAACACACATGGTATGCTGTCAGGGTTCACATGGACAGTGTGTTCCAGGACATAGTTTCTTCCAGATTTGTATATTTGTGAGATCCAGGCACCAACCAAAGACCCTAATTGGCACCACTTGCTTGTCCTTGTCCAGGTCAGCATTACCTCTGTCCGATGCTTCCAGTTCTTCAGGCTACCGGTTTCCTGGTAATGGAGGAGCCCACTGATCCCACCTTCTGAACCGGTCCTCATATCCATCTCATTATTGCCCTGGAACCAGCTACATCAATGGTCCCGCCAGTATGCTATGGCAGCTGTGCTGTACTTTTCACAGATGTGCCGACATGTGGTGCAGAACAAGCATTCTAAATAACCAATGCACAAGGTAGAGGAGCAAAAACGGTGGGTCTGTTCCCTTTGATGGTCTTTGTTATAGATAACGACACACTTTTACAGGCTTGCCTTGCAGGTGAATTTATTGGACATCAACAAAGGGATTCAACTGAAACGCCATTACGTGTCAGACAGGTGTTGCTGCGTCTGCAATATCAATCATTGTCTGTAGTGTGCCGCCGTGTTAAACATCACTAAAGGTTCTGTCTGGAGAACAAAGTTGTGCCTTGTAAGTCTTTCCTTGAAAAAGTCAGAGTACATTCTGAGTAGACTAGTAAATAATTTATTTGTAATCTTGTTCCAACCTGTCTATTCCATGTCAGCCTGTTTTAGGATCTGTTAAAATGTGGTTGAATTTGGTTGGTTAGTATCACAAGTACAACTTGTCTGAGGTATTCTGAGAAATGGGACAACCTTTGACCTAGGTAATGTTTTAATGGTATTTGATCCTTGTGTAATTTTGTAATCTCATTTAGTCTTTCTGAAACGTTGGATGCATTGAAATAATCTGCACAGCCAATGTATTATACCTTTCGAGATGCCAGTGGATTAATACAATTATATAAATGATGACACTTTTCCACACTTGATCTAAAGCTCATCACATTCACGCTTAATGTTACAGCTAGATCAAAGTTAACAGAGGCATTTTCTCTTGCTTCTGAATCCTTCACCTTCCTCTTGTTCTGAAAGCCCACTTGCAACTGCTGAATGTGTAACTTCTCTCTGGCCACAACTTTTTTGGCAGTCTCATATTGAAGGAAGCGCTATGTTGTTGACCGATTGCCATGGAGCCGGTGAGTCTTTACTTCGCTTGTACACTGTCTTCAATCACATACTGGACACCATGCTATGCTTATCTGTATTTCCTTTAAAGAACAAGTCAAGTCATGGAATGGGTGTGGATATTAACTTTACTCACTTTTGTGGACAAACTTTGCTAGCATTTTTCTATAAGAATTTGGGGAAGATGGATGTCCACGACTAAATTGATTCAGAGTAGAGAGGGCGGTATCTGCTGTTGCTATCCATACGACATGAAATAGATATGGTATAAACTGCGTTATGGCTTTAACCTATACCCACATGATAAATACATCCAGTCAACCATGCCAACGGTCACCCAAGCGGGGGAAGGAACTGTAATGAGATCTTTCAAATAAAATGTAAGGTAGAAAGATCTGGCACAAAGCACTGACCCTCCCACTCTTCCCAGTCTCAGAGATGTCTCCTCTCACCTATTGGCCTATATTTCCTAACCACTTTCCCATGTGGGCCAATCAGCCTCTTTCACTCCTGTGACCTAAAGAGTAAACAGGAGCCAAAAAGCAAACAATAGGATGTTAGTTCAACCAGAGGTTAGCACCAATGACTGTAAGTTCTACTTGTGTTGTACCAAACACTAAATAACAGATCCTTCACCTTGCCCCTGCATTCAATATGAACCACTGCAGTTGTTTAGGAATGCAGGCATGGCCCTTACTGTTTCAGACTCGCTCCTCCTTCATGCTCAACTAACATTCAAATGTCTCACACTTTACAGTAGTGAATACTGTATTAGTGCTGGTTGGTTTGAACTGCCAACAGACTTTATGACAGGTGATCTGTCATTCTTAACGCAGTGCAGATGAAGCTTGGTCTAGATGTCTCAATTTGAACTTTAACACAATGGACTCTACGAATTGCTATTGCAAGGTGTGCAGTCGTGTTATCTTTATACATTGATTGTTGACATGTTTTATGATATTTATTTGAAACTGAATGTTTTATTGGAATGGCTTCACAAAAATATCTTCTCTCTAAAACAGGAATTGATGTGGCAGCCAGATGAACAGACCCCAAGGCGAAGTCAACCTTGAAGACAGGTACCAAAGCACTTATCAGACTGTCGGCTCACGTGACAAAATACAGACAGAGAAAGGCAAATCACAAAGTTGCCACAACGCCTAGATCCCTGCACAAAAGATAAGGCTGTCACCATGGAGATCAGTGAGGTCAGTTTAATTTGTGAGCCCCTCTCAACCACCTACACACTCAATTCTAGGCTACAGTGATGGATAATTCACCTTTTCTGTGGGTATACATTCTGCCTCCGATGGAGGCTGCTGAGGGGAGGACAGCTCATAATAATGGCTGGAATGGAGTATTATGGCTGAAATGGAGTGACAGGAATGGTATCAAACACATGAAAACAAAAACAAAAAAGGTGCTTGATACCATTCCATTGTCTCCATTCCGGCCATTCATTTGAGTCGTCCTCCCCTCAGCAGCCTCCACTGCTGCAAACATATCCACAAGTGTTTGATATTTTCCCAGACATCATTCATGTCCACCTTGGAGCATCACCATATCTGAAACACACACACACACACACAGATTTGTACTCTCATAGTACCCATGTCAGAATCTCTTGGAGTATGTGTGCAATAGTGGCTTCTTTCTGGGCTTCTCCCCAGATCAGCAGGCCTCCCATTAGATTGAGACTGACTGAAGGAGACAAGGCGCTGAGTGTGCGCTGGTGCATCTAAGGCCCGTGAGGCATCCTTCCACACACAGTGTGACTCATGTGATCCAAGGCTTTGACTAAAAGAATAAGGAGGACTCCTTTAGGGGGCTTGCTGCCTTCACTAGTTGCTTCCTTGTTGTTGTTTTCCCCCCTGGGAGGCATATGGTTTCATGTCGCTTTGTTTTTATGTAGGACAGGGAGCGTTTGTTGATGTTGGAGTTTGGGGAAAGAGTGCTAACTCACTCGCTAAGATGTTGTTCCATTTGGGGAAATATGGTGGAGATTCGAGCCGTGACATTCTGAGAACTATTTCGGTGACAACAAGCGACTAAACAGATGATATTCCCGTTTCATTTACTACACACCGGTGATCCTTACAGTATACATAAGTTGTATACATTAGTTGAAGGTGTTTATTTTTCTAGCTTAGATTTAATCTGTCATGGTCTTGTTTCTGTAGAGTTTATTCTGGATTTTACTTTTGTTAGAGTAAAATCATGTAGATATTTGGAAATTACATTCACTATAGCCCATGCTTCAACTAACTATCCCTCTCTCTTACAATAACTTGAATCCCCATTTTCCAACAGTATAGTACATCTGTTTGGAAAGTTATCCTCCGATTGTTGCAAAGTGATTAATATCAATGGCTTAAATGTGGAGAGCTCTTCTCATGATTACTAAGCACTTTCCCTCTCTGGATCACTGGACATGGTCAGTGAATAGATATTTAAACTACTTAGGGTATTAGCTACAGTTACAATTGTCAGGAAAGCGGATTAGAATTTACTGTGAAGATTAAAAGCTCGAGTAACCCTTGGTGCTGTTAGCCCCACAACAAAAGCTATCGCCACCTCATGCAAATTTAACGTGTCCCTGCAAGATACCTGGGGAGTCCAACAGCTTGAGTATACTGCGTTCTGGGTATGAAGATGATCCCAACATCAACCATTAACCAGATTTCAAATGGTCCAATAATTTTGAGTGACCTCTTTTATCGAAAACACATCTGTAAAAAGTCATTATCCTCTTAATTCATATAATCGAAAGCACTGGCAATGAGGGTACAACTCTGTGTGCAGCTGAAGTATTGAAATCACAATTTTTCTGGTCTGCATAATGTTTCCATTAATCTTTCTGAGGACCTTTTTTATGTTATTATATGGCAGGATGCCAGTTCAACACTGCGGTTCCTCAGAGGTTGACTCACATTGCCAGGTGTCGTCTGGCAGAGATGGAAGTCAGATATACTGTGGATTATTTTCAAGTAAATTGATGTGAGAATTGTTTATTAATCGTTAAGAGTATTTGTATTTGTATTTATTAGGGAACCACATTAGCTGTTGCCAAGGCAGTAGCTATTCTTCTTGGGTTCCAAACACATTAAGGCACTTACATTGGATATAAAACAAAAGATAAAACAGTACACCATATAACATTATTACACCCTTACATATCTACAATACAAAATGTATAATACCACCATTCAAAAATATTACAATGTACGTGTGTGTAGAGTGCGTGTGCAAGCGCCTGTGTGCGTATGCGTGTGTCTGTACCTTTGTGTGTGTCTCTTCACAGTCCCCACTATTCCACAAGGAGTGGCAATATAGTCCTCGTCAAAATCCGTCAGTTTAATTAAGCAAGAGATATATTTTTTAGCATGGGCTGCATCTCAATCCACCGCATCTGCCTATGTCGGCCTTCTGCATCTGCCGTGGAAAGTGTAAAAGCTACAGCTGTGTTTGTCAGACTAAGAGACATCCCGAAAATTGGTCTTCTCATGAAAACATCTGTAAAAAACATCTGTTTGGTCCACAAACTAATGTGATCACTTTAGGGAAAGATGAGATTTTCACGAACACAATGTGTCACAAGTGTCATGGGATTCGTCTGAAGGTGACCCGGTTAAAAAAAAATATAGAAGTATGGAGGTAGATTTGTGCCAATGAAAGAAATTGTTAAAAATGTGTTTTAAATTAAAAAAACGAAAGAAAGAAATTCCTGAGCTTTCTTATCTATTTTTTGACTGTCTGTTTGACCATTTATGAATGTGTTATTCAATGTGTTTCTATGGGCTGTAGTAGTGAAGGCCAAATTCAATATTTTATCATCTTTTATTCATTTTTTTTGCTTCGTAGATCCCCCCCCCATCAAAGGTTTAGGATCAACAGTCCTAGAATTAAACTAGTGGATTAATTCCCCCATAGGGGTCTTTTTATTTTGTGATAACTGTGGGCTTTCTTTTCATGTGGTGATTTCAATTGTTCAAGCTGTCTGATGTAGGTTTCTGTTAACATTTAGAGGCATTGTTCTGCTACCTATGTGGTATTGCATGCCTAAGTTGCACTCTACATATTCGCTCCACATTGTTAAAAAGCAGATGTGCACATGTTTACTTTGACCATTTATTATGAAAGGGAGAGATAAGAGGAAATGATTTTAGTATTTCAAAAGGAAATGCACGACAAAGAGATAAGGAAGCTAGATAGAAACCGCTTAGAGGACCTTAAAACGTGGCTCAAATACACAACAACGAATAGTTCCAGCTCTTTGAGGAGGAATTGTAATGCAATGAATTGGCTGTAATTTATGCAGTGTTCTCGCATTTCATTATTGCCATATTATACCTGTCGGCCTTAAAGGGGCATGGTGCAGTTGCTAAATACCTATTTTCTTTTAAACTTTCAAATCAATGATATATACCCATTGATTCTTGAACTATATGACTTATAGAAGCCTCATAAGATTGTAGTTCAACTGTCGTACCCCATCAGAGCCCAAAATATAAGCTTGGGTTATGCCTTTGTTTGTAAACGCTGTATATGTAAACAAACACTGTATAGCCTCAAAACATGGTTAAAACTAGAATTGTTATATACTGAATGGTCAGTCCTTGTATCCATAGCTCTGTCCATGAGTTTGAGAGTGGTTATATTTTTTCCAGACCCGTCCTTCAGCTGTTTACCAAATCAGTGGCGTGGTGCCTCTTTGTTATTGTTGGGACTGCAGATCGCCCTTTTAAGTAAAGTGTAACCTACCTGGAATTCTAAAACTGTCCAATTTAGGAAGCAAGCCTTTGTAACTATATTTCACTTTATCTACCCACACTATCCTTTGTCGTCTGGCACATTTGGATCCCCAGGACAAGGACAGTCTTTTCTTATGCATCATCTATGTTCATTAAGTCCACCATTAAGGGATATGTCAGTCTGTCCTCTTTGCCACAAGAGTGTAACTGTTTTCACAAAACCCTGGGCCTCTCTTCTATTCAAAGGGTACTTTTTAAGGTTTATTTGACCAACCGGGTGTTCTTGCTGTAGTGACGAAGAGATTCTCTCAGCTATCCAAATGCAATTTTTCTAAATGTCACCTGTGCTCATAAGGAATCGATGGGCAAATTAATGTGATAACGACACTGCAACCTAATGCGGTGGTCCATGATTAGATATCAACATTACTGCATGTTACTGACACGGATTTCATTTGATACATGCTTTACCTAGAGGATTAGAACCCAAAAAGACATCTCTATATTTACGTGGCAATGTATTACACAACTTCCATTGCTAAGCACACACAGGATTTAGTGTTTGTTTGAAATAATGTATTTCAAATGAACCAGACTTAGACTGTCAAATGTATTTACTATTTAATAGATGTGTCACCCCAGGCTAAAGGCGTGTCCCATAACGTTCGGGATAATACGCTGTTTTGTTAAAACTGTTAAAACTGTTCCATTGTCATAATTTTGCAACCCGTGGTGAATAGTGGAATATATATGAAGAGAGCGCAGTATGTGCCTTTTTAGGATTATGGTTGAGGATATGTTGTATTGCGACTTAATTATCTGTATTGTGAAATAATTCATACCCTGGTACAAAACACTGGTACCGCTGAGACCAGTACCGCCGAGACAGGTTATTGGAATGATTGGTCAGGGTGATTGATCCCTGGCTGACTTGGTGTCACTCCGTAGGAACACTTAGCCGCTGCTGAAGTTTCAACCATTAGCTCCCTCCACATAGGAACTTGACTTGGGTTGCCATAGAAACTAGGATTTATTTAAAGCTTGGTAATAACGCTGGGATGAGAGGAGTAAAGTTTTGGCCCTGTGGTGCGGAGAAGAGGTCAGCATCGAATTGCAACTTGGTGATAGATTGACACATGGAAAGGTTCTGAGAAAATAAATACAACAAATAATATCAGCATTTCCCGTGCGGCTCAGTTAGTAGAGCATGGAGCTGGCAATGCCAGAGTTGTGGGTTCGATTCCCGTCGGGGGACCAGTACGAAGAAGTTTGAAAATGTATGCACTCACTACTGTAAGTCTCTCTGGAGATGAGGGTCTACTAATGTAAAAGCTTTTCAGAAAATGAAATGCTAAAATCATACCTTTGACATTTGCATATGGAAGAGTAGGATCCCCAAGTCAGTCTTTTTGTCCAGTATGCATTACATTGAAAATGAGTAATGTGGTGATTTTTGCATATTGACTATATTGGAGAGGCAATTTTATTCCATTTCATGAACTATCACATTGTATTCCTTGTGCATGGGTGTATCATGCCCCTCGGGAGGGTTCCTTGTCAATGCTTTGAGGCAACATCTTAAAAGTCAATGGAAAAATCAGTGAATCGGTGATAAGATGCAGCAGATATCAGAGAGCTAGGCTCTAATTTGTAATGGGAATTCTCAGAGCACAGTGTGAGACCAGGTAGGAGTTTGGGTGGTACATCTCCGACTGTGTGAACAATTACTAATTACAGTAGACTGATTAATTCTAGATTCCACTGATGTAGATGGATCTGACAGCCACGGGCCACAGAATAAGCCTGCTTGATGACACAGAGTATGGTGAATTCATTATGAAAATGAACATTGAGTACCCAAATGTTCTTCTTGCCTGTGTTTGTATCTTTGACGCACTTCCCAAAACTTTGCAGGTTGATGATTTCATTACTGTCTTTTTGGATATTGAGTACTCAGGTCAAACATACTTTGCCCAGGTAACAGTCAATTGTGAGAGCTTTTTCACTGACCGAAAATGGGACCCTTAATCGCTTATAAAAAAAAAACGTATCTTCACATCCCATCTTTCACCCCAAAGGAGTCTTAACATTATCCATTAAGATGTCATTTTTAGATGGAAATGAAGACATTTATTCTAATCATTTTCCTTGGAGTCCCATTGACCCATTTCTGAAGCCCCAAGAGATTCCTGTTGTCAGTGGCACACTGCAGAAGAGAGATCACTCTGAAACCGTGGCCTTCGTTCGCACAAAGGTAATAATACATAGGTATTATTTGATTTTCACAGGGAGAAATCGTCATACAATTAGCAATAGCACTCTCGAGGGGCTCAATTCAATCCCCAGCGGTGCCCAGGTCCATGGGATAAGACACACGTCTATAAATAAGTATTATGTCATCATAGAGTTTTTTTTTCTTTAATGAGGTTTGTTATTTTTGCTCCAACACATTTTTAGTTCCCAGTGTTTCAACCCTAAAATCATTTTTGTAATATCAGGATTTTTCCAATAGCACTAAAATTATCAAATTGCTGAGTATTTATGCAAATATATTTCATGCAGGAAAAGACACAATTACATTATTTTTTTACTTACTTGCTCAGTTTACCAATGCCATATTCACAAACAGAGCCAGACACCACAACACACACCCACTCATGTACAGCTCAAACACAAATAGAATGCAAGTAGAGGTCCTACGACATATGTTGCTGTAAAAGTGAGCAGACAGACATAATCCCTTCAAATGCATCCTCATTTAAAAATGCTTATCTCTTGGGGTCTGTTCCCTGAATACTGTAAACCAACAGTCAAAGTGTGTTGGAAGGGAGATAATTAATGCCACTGCATATAAATGCAGATTAACTGAGGGAATTTTTCAAAAGGATCAAAAATATCTTTAATGTAGCGATGGATGTTACTTATGCATTAGGACATTGTTCAGCGAGTATCTGAAATGTTCGATGGAGAAATTCCATTTCAGGGTTCACTGGCCTTTCTGGAGCCACTCATCCAGGCAGCTGTAATGTATGCCCTCGTAAAACTTGTCTATCGAATCAATTTCCCCATTTCAATTACCACCATTACGAAATGTGCCAGTATGTGTCAGTCTAGTTTCGCTTGTGCAAATAGATGAATTTAGTTTCACTCTGATCAAAGTCTACAGTATATAGAGTAAAATGGCATTTCATAAAAAGAGAACTATATGTTTTATTTAAAGATAATGCCCCTGACCTCCACCCAGCCAGATATACACTCTACTTTCTATGACGCTACTGCAATGTATTGTTGTTTTATGAGGTAAGTCGGCCTGTTGATGGCTTGTTGATCAATACATCCATCCGAGTCTACAGATGTAGGATCTTAATTTGATCACCCTTTTGTTGCTGAGAATTTTCCTGCAGCACAGGACATGCAGATGAGCTTAATGATTTACATAAATTCACAGAAACCCTACATTAACACACTGTCATATTGACGGTTTTGCACATTTCATGTAGCCTAATTTTGGCCAGCTAATAGCCTCACCACTGATTAAGCAACATTATCGACTAAACGGTCAAATCCGGTTGCTGCAGATTATTCTGCTGCGACAACACTGGTCGAATTAAGATCCAAAATCTGTACGGAAGTCTATACGCTGACAAGTCCTTGAACAGAAGCCCTCTGAGGAGCTATACGTAAAAATAAAAACAAGACAATTCACAAAGACCTAAAGGCTGGACGATATGTACAGTAATCCATGTCTGCTTTTAAAATACAACTAAGGGCTGACAAATAATTGCAAGGCCATATGACGTTCATATAGCAGGGAATAATGCATCAACAATGCAGAGTAGTGGTTAGTTACAAGGGGCCTCCGGTTATGCAGATGTGGCACTATAACACTCAGACATCAGGAGAAAGAGTCAATGGAATAGTCTAAGTATACCTCCTGGTTTCTTGGAAAACAGGGTGTTGACATACAGTCCTTGCCGCAGCACACTGTGTTTTGACAACGCACACATATATTAACCCTCTCGAGGAATACCTTATTACATTCATCGCCACAGAGAACCCTTGTCAATAACTACACTCTCAACCGATTCAATTTCCCTGGCCTTATACAAGCTCCTACAGACAGGGGAGAAGACGTATGCCTTGTCAACGGCAAATCTAATCAAGTGCCTTCCCGGGCAAGTCCTCCTGTGCTTGTTTGTATTCAAGATGGTGGGCGCGCGACTGGTTCTCTTTAGAGACTTCTTAGCTGTGTGATGTGCAGCACCCCCCCCCACCACCACCATTTGTTCTCTGTTCTGGATTGCTGCAGTCCTACAGGATTTGGAGTTAACATGTAATTATCAACAGATTTACACCCCAAGAAACCTACTTTGCAAATAATTACTTAAATTAATGTATTAAGCGCTCTGGCACAGAAAAACATTAACTGAGTTGGCAAGTGTCCTGAGAAAGTGCTGCATACTGCTGTTGCAGGTGTGGTCACATGAGGGACAGCAATATCATTTTTTTTAAGCAGCGGCTGAAATCACCGCAGTGCTTAGATTAACTTGAGCAATGTCGGA
This sequence comes from Oncorhynchus nerka, assembly GCF_034236695.1. Taxonomy (NCBI): domain Eukaryota; kingdom Metazoa; phylum Chordata; class Actinopteri; order Salmoniformes; family Salmonidae; genus Oncorhynchus; species Oncorhynchus nerka. The sequence continues at coordinate 25,445,483 of NC_088397.1, read as the reverse complement.
AATCACTGCAATGCTGAAATCACTGCAATGCTGAAATCACTGCAATGCTTGGATTACACCTTCCTGTCATTGTAGTAACAATGCACATGCTGTGAGGCTGGTGAGAAAAGTCAATGGGATTGGAGATTTGATACACTACATGGCCAAAAGCTTGTCGAACATCTCATTCCAGAATCATGGGCATTAATATGGAGTTGGTCCCCCCTTTAATGCTATAACAGTCTTTCCACCTGATGTTGGAACATTGCAGTGGGTACTTGCTTCCATTAAGCCACAAAGCATAATGAGGTCGGCCACTGATGTTGGCGATTACGCCTGGCTTGCAGTCAGCGTTGTAATTTATACCAAAGGTCTTTGACGGGGTTGAGGTCAGGGCTCTGTGCAGGCCAATCAAGTTCACACTGATCTTGACAAAAGTTGCTGAAGTTGCTTCCAAAGGCAGTTTGGAACTCGGTAGTGAGTGTTGCAACCGAGGACAGACGATTTTTACGCGCTGCGTGCTTCAGGACTTGGTGGTCCCGTTCTATGAGCTTGTGTGGCCTATCACTTCGCGGCTGAGCCGTTGTTGGTCCTAGATGTTTCCTCTTCACAATAACAGCGCTTACAGTTGACCTGGGCAGCTCTAGGAGGGCAGACATTTGATTCGTTGAAAAGGTGGCATCCTATGATGGTGCAAAGTTAAAAGTCACTGATCTCGTCAATAAGGCTGTTCTACTGCCAATGTTTGTCCATGGAGATTGCATGGCTGTGTGCTCGATTTTATACACATGTCAGTGTGGCTGAAATAGTCGAATCCACTCATTTGAACGGGTGTCCACATACTTTTGGCCATGTAGCGTATGTATATTTCTTTGCCCTAGGTTTTTTTGTGCATCTGTTGAGAATCAGCACTCACAACCTACACTCAGAGTTAATGTTTCTGTTATCACTTAGTTTATGGCTTTGTTCCAAGCCCAGGGCAGAAATATGGGACATGTTGCTCCCATCTCCCATCTTTTATTCATAGATTGAATTTGACACATGAATATTATTGACATTTTTACATCACATTGTTCTTACTCATGGTGTGCCTTGAGAGACGATGCCATCTTGGAACTGTATTGACCTCTATTAATTTCTGTTAAAGCAATGCTAATGACAAGGACATTATAGATCATCTCTCTGATGTTCTAGTACTTTAAGGTGCTGTAGCCCAGGGCCATGTTTTTCTCACTGGCATGTGTCACTGCCATTGGGAGAAAGGGATTGAATTGGCAATCTCATTTTGCATATCACTATCATATGATGCTTCATACCACTTGTGTTTCATGTTTCTTTTATCTCTGCTATCAGAAATAGTATTGATTCATAGCCAGCCAATTCACGGGGCGACACTAGTCTTTAAAAAAGATTCAAACACATTTTCTCCAATCAATGTTGCCTTGAAAGTAATGAATACTCCACACAACCATGTTGTCGGACAAAACATGAAATTACCCAAATTGTTAGAGAACACATACAGTATAGCACGTACAAGGTTGCACAGAAACACACAACACACACACACACAAGCAACACCACCAAAACGACCTCATTGAAGTAAGCAAGGGCTGCTGAGGAGAATGTAGCTTGCTACAAACATACATAATGAGAAGTGCAAGCTTTGTCATTTCTGAAGATAAAAGTGTTGTGATGAGAGCCGGAGACAATAGCGCCACATTAATCTTACAGACAAGTAGGTGAAGCTTAACATACTGTTCTCTACGCTGAAGCCTTTTTCCAGAGCTAGTCCCGGGCCTGCTTTATACCTGATTTATTCAACCAGCCTTTTTATCAGTGGAATTGATCCTCGTTTCCTGTTTGTCGCGAAGAGCAGATATCTGGGAACAGACATTCTATTAGAAGCAGCAATGCCCCCCTCCTCAAGACGATCACAGTTGGAAGACAGATGGTGAGGTTTAAAGACAATTCTGTTTTGTTCAAAATGAGGTTTGCAGGATGGCTCTACTGCTTTAGATTACAGTGCTGTAAATGTGAAGTTGTTATACTTTGAACATCACAATGATATGGGTATACAGTACATGAATTGCTTTGGCCACATGTAAGAATCATATAGTATGATAATGAGTGTAAGTGACTGCATTTTGGGGGGGGGGGGATTATACTGTACGTAGCCCAACACAATGCGAGCACAAATACAGTCGAACGCTATTCCCTGAAATCCATGTCCAATTGGTATTAAGCTTGTTTCTACTAGAAATGTAATAGCCAATGCAGTATCGATGGCATATCACTCCTCTGCCGTTGTTTCAGATGTGTTGGTTTTATAAAATGTCTATCTATAGGCTTACTAGAGCTACCACTGTGTCCACTAAAAACAAGCATCATACCTGGAGACTAGGGTTATTACAACAGCTTGAAATGACGACTCATGCTTGAGCACTACTCCTAAACCCAGCCGCAATACAATAGCTGAGTCATGGTGCCACTCAACCACCACAATGCAGCTTTTCTACCCTACAGAATAATCTCTCATTCCCTCTATTTTGGCATCCTCTAGCAGTCTGCCATCCTCTCTCCCTGGATAAGAGGACTTCACTAGTGCCCACTCTGTATTTATCTGTGACTGCCGAAGTGTCTGAGCTCATAAGGAACTCTTAATGCAGCCTCTGACAAGTGCCTCCTTCCTCGCTAACGATGACAGAGGAAGTTCCCAGACAATCAGCGACTGCATCAGTCTTGGTAACGGGGACCACACTGGAAGAGACAGGCGTTCAACTTTGTCTGCCAAAGCATAGCAGCCACTGGTTCTGCCTGGCCATGTACCGGCAACTCTTGTTTTTGCCGTTACTCCCAGCAACCCCGTCAATGTCTCCATTGCCTATGTAAACGATAGTATTGCTGCTGAGGAAATGGCGTTCTCTGTGCTCTATTTAGAGAGTATATATAACAAAAGCATCATACATTATGGGAGTGTAAATATGTAGGGACAGGGATAATATTAGGGATAATATTAACACATGTACTGTATCACTCAAGGATGACCTAAAAGGCGTGTCATTGATGTTTGATGGGAAAATCTTGAGATGTCTCAACTTAAACTGTATACGTTTTTTTGTTCCTCAATTTGCATTTAGATTGCTGCAGATAAACCACAGTTTTCACAAGCAGCAATGCTAGTTGTATTGTGTCTTATCTCACCCTATAATCACAGACAGACACTTGAATATGGACACCTGTACACACATGCATGCAAATATCCGCGCGCACACACACGCATGTACAGTACACACACACACACACACAGACCCAAAATGAATCATATTATGATATTTACGTACTGTCATAAGAAATATTGCTCATGGCTGTATTTCCAAGTCCAGTTACAAATCACCACTGCATACATCACATCATAACCACTCCACAATAGACCTCCTAGGCTCCTAGAAGGGATGGCAAAAATAACCAGTGACAGTTTTTTTAGTTGCCTTCAGCTGTCAGATCAAATATAGAATTATGCCCTCAATCTGTGAGGCAGCCGGGCCCGCTTCTGCTCTGTAACAAGCTCTGGCTGCTTAGTCCGATGAGTTGTTTCTCCTTGTAAAAGGACATATCCTAGTTTTGATCTGATCTCTGGGATGCTGTCTAAATGCCTGATGACAGTTATTTACAAAAAATATATACAGTACCAGTTAAAAGTTTGGACACACCTACTCATTCAAGGGTTTTACTTAATTTTGGCTATTTTCTACATTGTAGAATAATAGTGAAGACATCACAACTATGACATAACACATATAGAATCATGAGGTAACAGTTCAAATAAGCAAAGAGAAATAACAGTCCATCATTACTTTAAGAGACAAAGGTCAGTCAATCGGAAAATTTCAAGAACTTTGAAAGTTTCTTCAAGTGTAGTCGCAAAAACAATCAAGCGCTATGATGAAACTGGCTCTCATGAGGACCGCCACAGGGATGGAGGACCCAGAGCTACCTCTGCTGCAGAGGACAAGTTCATTAGAGTTAACTGCAGTTTGAAAAGCTAAGGCTAGCTTTTTCAAGCAGAAATGTGTTTCCTGCAACACAAACTCAAAAAAGTTCTGGCACACTGTAAGGTCCATGGAGAATAAGAACACCTCCTCCCAGCTGCCCACTGCACTGAAGATAGGAAACACTGTCACCACCAATAAATCCACTATAATTGAGAATTTCAATAAGCATTTTTCTACGGCTGGCCATGCTTTCCACCTGGCTACCCCTACCCCGGTCAACAGCACTGCACCCCCCACAGCAACTCGCCCAAGCCTTCTCCATTTCTCCTTCTCCCAAATCCAGTCAGCTGATGTTCTGAAAGAGCTGCAAAATCTGGACCCCTACAAATCAGCCGGGCTAGACAATCTGGACCCTTTATTTCTAAAATTATCTGCCGAAATTGTTACCACCCCTATTACTAGCCCATTCAACCTCTCTTTTATGTAGTCTGAGATTCCTAAAGATTGGACAGCAGCTGCAGTCATCAGCTGCAGACACTCTTGACCCAAACTGCTACAGACCTATATTTATCCTACCCTGCCTTTCTAAAGTCTTCGAAAGCCAAGTCAACAAACAGATTACCGACTATTTTGAATCCCACCATACCTTCTCCGCTATGCAATCTGGTTTCAGAGCTGGTCATGGGTGCACCTCAGCCACGATCAAGGTCATAAACAATATCTTAACCGCCATCGATAAGAAACAATACTGTGCAGCCGTATTCATTGACCTGGCCAAGGCTTTCGACTCTGTCAATCACCACATCCTCATCGGCAGACTCGATAGCCTTGGTTTCTCAAACGATTGCCTCTCCTGGTTCACCAACCACTTCTCTGATAGAGTTCAGTGTGTCAAATCGGAGGGCCTGTTGTCCAGGCCTCTGGCAGTCTCTATGGGGGTGCCACAGGGTTCAATTCTTGGACCGACTCTCTTCTCTGTATACATCAATGATGTCGCTCTTGCTGCTGGTGAGTCTCTGATCCAACTCTACGCAGACGACACCATTCTGTATACTTCTGCCCCTTCTTTGGACACTGTGTTAACAACCCTCCAGGCGAGCTTCAATGCCATACAACTCTCGTTCCATGGCCTCCAATTGCTCTTAAATACAAGTAAAACTAAATGCATGCTCTTCAACCGATCGCTGCCTGCACCTGCCCGCCTGTCCAACATCACTACTCTGGACGGTTCTGACTTAGAATATGTGGACAACTACAAATACCTAGGTGTTTGGTTAGACTGTAAACTCTCCTTCCAGACTCACATCAAAAATCTCCAATCCAAAGTTAAATCTAGAATTGGCTTCCTATTTCACAACAAAGCATTCTTCTCTCATGCTGCCCAACATACCCTTGTAAAACTGACCATCCTACCGATCCTCGACTTCGGCGATGTCATTTACAAAATAGCCTCCAATACCCTACTCAATAAATTTGATGCAGTCTATCACAGTGCCATCCGTTTTGTCACCAAAGCCCCATATACTTGTCACGTCCTGACTTTTGTTATGTCTTTGTTTTAGTATGTTCAGGGCGTGAGTTGGGTGGGTTGTCTATGTTCCTTTTTCTATGATTTGGGATTTCTGTGTTTGGCCTGGTATGGTTGTATTTTGTCGTGTTCAGTTTGTTCTGTTAAATATGGACACTTACCACACTGCGCATTGGTCCTCCTCTCCTTCATACGAAGACCGTTACAATACTACCCACCACTGCAACATGTATGCTCTCGTTGGCTGGCCCTCGCTTCGCTTCATACTCGTCGCCAAACCCACTGGCTCCAGGTCATCTACAAGACCCTTCTAGGTAAAGTTCCCCCTTATCTCAGCTCGCTGGTCACCATAGCAGCACGCGCTCCAGCAGGTATATCTCTCTAGTCACCCCCAAAACCAATTCATTTGGCCGCCTCTCCTTCCAGTTCTCTGCTACCAATGACTGGAACGAACTACAAAATTCTCTGAAACTGGAAACACTTATATCCCTCACTAGCTTTAAGCACCAGCTGTCAGAGCAGCTCACAGATAACTGCACCTGTACATAGCCCATCTATAATTTAGCCCAAACAACTACCTCTCCCCCTACTGTATTTATTTATTTACTTTGCTCCTTTGCACCCCATTATTTCTATCTCTACCTTTCACATTGTTCCACTGCAATTCTACCATTCCAGTGTTTTACTTGCTGTATTGTATTTACTTCGCCACCATGGCCTTTTTTTGCCTTTACCTCCCTTATCTCACCTCATTTGCCCACATTGTATATAGACTTCTACTGTACTATTGACTGTATGTTTGTTTTACTCCACGTGTAACTCTGTGTTGTTGTATGTGTCGAACTGCTTTGCTTTATCTTGGCCAGGTCGCAATTGTAAATGAGAACTTGTTCTCAACTTGCCCACCTGGTTAAAAAAAGGTGAAATAAAAAATAAAATAAAAAATCTCAGATTGCAGCCCAACTAAATACTTCACAGTTCAAGTAACAGACACATCTCAAAATCAACTGTTCAGAGAATCAGGCCTTCTTGGTCAAATTGCTGCAAAGAAACCACTACTAAAGGACACCAATAATAAGAAGAGACTTGCTTAGGCCAAGAAACATGAGCAATGGACATTAGACCTGTGAAAATCTGTCCTTTAATCTGATGAGTCCAAATTTTAGATTTTTGGTTCCAACTGCCGTGTCTTTGAGAGACGCAGGGTAGGTCAAATCAAATCAAATGTATTTATATAGCCCTTCGTACATCAGCTGATATCTCAAAGTGCTGTACAGAAACTCAGCCTAAAACCCCAAACAGCAAGCAATGCAGGTGTAGAAGCACGGTGGCTAGGAAAAACTCCCTAAAAAGGCCAAAACCTAGTAAGAAACCTAGAGAGGAACCAGGCTATGTGGGGTGGCCAGTCCTCTTCTGGCTGTGCCGGGTGGAGATTATAACAGAACATGGCCAAGATGTTCAAATGTTCATAAATGACCAGCATGGTCCAATAATAATAAGGCAGAACAGTTGAAACTGGAGCAGCAGCATGGCCAGGTGGACTGGGGACAGCAAGGAGAACCCAGACAGGAAGATCACATCAGTGACTCAACCCACTCAGGTGACGCACCTCTCCCAGGGACGGTATGAAAGAGCCCCAGTAAGCCAGTGACTCATTCCCTGTAATAGGGTTAGAGGCAAAGAATCCCACTGGAAAGAGGGGAACCGGCCAGGCAGAGACAGCAAGGGCGGTTCGTTGCTCCAGAGCCTTTCCGTTCACCTTCCCACTCCTGGGCCAGACTACACTCAATCATATGATCCACTGAAGAGATGAGTCTTCAGTAAAGACTTAAAGATTGAGACCGAGTTTGCGTCTCTTACATGGGTAGGCAGACCGTTCCATAAGAATTGAGCTCTATAGGAGAAAGCCCTGCCTCCAGCTGTTTGCTTAGAAATTCTAGGGACAATTAGGAGGCCTGCGTTTTGTGACCGTAGCGTACGTGTAGGTATGTACGGCAGGACCAAATCAGAGAGATAGGTAGGAGCAAGCCCATGTAATGCTTTGTAGGTTAGCAGTAAAACCTTGAATCAGCCCTTGCCTTGACAGGAAGCCAGTGTAGGGAGGCTAGCACTGGAGTAATATGATCAAATCTTTTGCTTCTAGTCAGGATTCTAGCAGCCGTATTTAGCGCTTAGTGCTTTTTTAGTGCTTTATCCGGGTAGCCGGAAAGTAGAGCATTGCAGTAGTCTAACCTAGAAGTGACAAAAGCATGGATTAATTTTTCTGCATCATTTTTGGACAGAAAGTTTCTTATTTTTGCAATGTTACGTAGATGTAAAAAACCTTGATATGTTCTTCAAAAGAGAGATCAGGGTCCAGAGTAACGCCGAGGTCCTTCACAGTTTTATTTGAGACGACTGTACAACCATTAAGATTAATTGTCAGATTCAACAGAAGATATCTTTGTTTCTTGGGACCTAGAACAAGCATCTCTGTTTTGTCTGAGTTTAAAAGTAGAAAGTTTGCAGCCATTCACTTCCTTATGTCTGAAACACATGCTTCTAGCGAGGGCAATTTTGGGGCTTCACCATGTTTCATTGAAATGTACAGCTGTGTGTCATCCGCATAACAGTGAAAGTTAACATTATGTTTTCGAATGACATCCCCAAGAGGTAAAATATATAGTGAAAACAACAGTGGTCCTAAAACGGAACCTTGAGGAACACCGAAATTTACAGTTGTTTTGTCAGAGGATAAACCATTCACAGAAACAAACTGATATCTTTCCGACAGATAAGATCTAAACCAGGCCAGAACTTGTCCGTGTAGACCAATTTGGGTTTCCAATCTCTCCAAAAGAATGTGGTGATCGATGGTATCAAAAGCAGCACTAAGGTCTAGGAGCACGAGGACAGATGCAGAGCCTCGGTCTGATTCCATTAAAAGGTAATTTACCACCTTCACAAGTGCAGTACAAGGCACTACAGATGGTACAGCAAGGCACTACAGATGGTAGTGTGAACGGCCCAGTACATCACTGGGGCCAAGCTTCCTGCCATCCAGGACCTCTATACCAGGCGGTGTCAGAGGAAGACCCTAAAAATTGTCAAAGACTCCAGCTACCCTAATCATAGACGGTTCTCCCTGCTACCACACGGCAAGCGGTACCGGAACGCCAAGTCTAGGTCCAAGAGGCTCCCAAACAGCTTCTACCCCCAAGCTAAAAGACTCCTGAATATCTAGTCAGATGGTTACCCAGACAATTCGCATTTCCCTGCCCCCCCCACACACACACACCACTGCCACTCTATTTTGTCATCTATGCGTAGTCACTTTAATTAACTGTCCCTACAGTTGATGTCGGAAGTTTACATACACCTTAGCCAAATACATTTAAACTCAGTTTTTCACAATTCCTGACATTTAATACAAGTAAAAATTCCATATTTTAGGTCAGTTAGGATCATGACTTTATTTTAAGAATGTGAAATGTCAGAATAATAGTAAAGAGAGTGATTTAAAACAGCTTTTTATTTCTTTCATCATATTCCCAGTGGGTCAGTTGTTTACATATACTCAATTGGTATTTGGTAGCATTGCCTTTAAATTGTTTAACTTGGGTCAAATGTTTCGGGAGCCTTCCACAAGCTTCCCACAATAAGTTGGGTACATTTTAGCCCATTTCTCCTGACAGAGCTGGTGTAACTGAGTCAGGGTTGTAGGCCTCCTTGTTCTTACACGCTTTTTCAGTTCTGCCCACAAATTTTCTGTGGGATTGAGATCAGGACTTTGTGATGGCCACTCCAATACCTTGACTTTGTTGTCCTTAAGCCATTTTGCCACAACTTTGGAAGTATGCTTGGGGTCATTGTCCATTTGGAAGACCCATTTGTGACGAAGCTTTAACTTCCTGACTGATGTCTTGAGATGTTGCTTCCACATATTTTTCCCTCCTCATGAAGCTATCTACTTTGTGAATTGCACCAGTCCCTCCGCCAGCAAAGCACCCCCACAACATGATGCAGCCACCCCTGTGCTTCACGGTTGGAATGGTGTTCTTTGGCTTGCAAGCATCCCCCTTTTTCCTACAAACATAATTATTTTCATTATATATTATATTTTTGTTTCATCAGATCAGAGGACATTTCTCCAAAAAGTACTATATTTGTCCCCATGTGCATTTGCAAACTGTAGTCTGGCTTTCTTATGGCGGTTTTTGAGCAGTGGCTTCTTCCTTGTTGAGCGGCTTTTCAGGTTATGTCGATATAGGACTTGTTTTACTGTTGATATAGATACTTTTGTACCCGTTTCCTCCAGCATCTTCACAAGGTCCTTTGCTGTTGTTCTGGGATTGATTTGCACTTTTCGAACCAAAGTACATTCATCTCTAGGAGCCGCTCCTTCCTGAGCGGTATGATGGCTCCATGGTCCCATGGTGTTTATACTTGCGTACTATTGTTTGTACAGATGAACGTGGTACCTTCAGGTGTTTGGAAATTGCTCCCAAGGATGAACCAGACTTGTGGAGGCCTACAATTTTTTTTCTTAGGTCTTGGCTGATTCCTTTTGCAAAGAGGCACTGAGTTTGAAGGTAGGCCTTGAAATACATCCACAGGTACACCTCCAATTTACTCAAATTATGTTAATTAGCCTATCAGAAGCTTCTAAAGCCATGACATAATTTACTGGAAATTTCCAAGCTGTTTAAAGGCACAGTCAACTTAGTGTATGTAATCCTCTGACACACTGGAATTGTGATACATTGAAATATAAGTGAAATAAACAATTGGTGTCTGTAAACAATTGTTGGAAAAATGACTTGTGTCATTCACAAAGTAGATGTCTTAACCGACTTCCCAAAACTATAGTTTGTTAACAAGACATTGGTGGAGTGGTTGAACAACGAGTTTTAATGACTCCAACATAAGTGTATGTTAACCTCCGACTTCAACTATACATGTACATACTACCTCAAATAAACAGTGCCCCCCGCACATTGACTCTGTCCCGGCACCCCCCTGTATATTTTGTTATTTTTACTGCTTTAATTACCTTGTTTCTTTTATATCTTATTCTTATCTTAAACTGCACTGTCGGTTAGGGGCTTGTAAGTAAGCATTTCACTGTGAGGTCTACATCTGTTGTATTCGGCGCATGTGACTAATAACATTTCATTTGATTAAAACACCTGCTCTTTCCATGACGCAGACTGACCAGGTGAATTCAAGTGAAAGCTATGATCCCTTATTGATTTCACTTGTTAAATTAACTTCAGTCACTGTAGATGAAGGTGAAGAGATAGGTTAAAGAATCATTTTAAAGCCTTGAGACAATTGAGACATGGATTGTGTATGTGTGCCATTCAGAGGGTGAATGGCAAGAGAAAATATTTAATGGTGGTATGGTATTAGTTGTCATGTGAATCGGTTTGTGTCAAGAACTGCGATGCTGCTGGGTCTCAACAGTTTCCCCATGTGGCTCAAGAATGGTCCACCACCGAAAGGACATCCAGACAACTTGCCACAACTGTGGAAAGCACTGGAGTCAACATGGACCAGCATCCATGTAGAACACTTTCAACACCTTGTAGAGATCATGCCCTGACGAATTGAAGCTGTTCTGAGGGCAAAAGGGAGGATGGGAGGGGGTCTTCCTAATGTTTTCCTAATGTTTGGTATACTCAGTGTATATAGTGTACTGTCAAAATTTGCTCAGCCTGTGAATGTCATAGATACAAAAAAAGTCACATCTTTCTTTTGCATCGCATGGCTTGTTTACAGCCGGAACTGTTCCGACCTGGGATTCTGCAGCAAATAATAAAGACAATCTGAACCTTTCAGGTCGGAACGCACAGCTGCCATATGCGGGTACCACGGAGATGGTGCAGGATTTGGCTCGAATAACATACCTCTTTCCAGGAATGGAAAATGTTGCTGTACAACCATTGTCACATTGGTTGCTGTAGCTTCATTCACCTTACTCGGTCTACAAACACATAGTTTATTAGCTATACAATTAGCCTCTACACATTAACTCAGCTCCGGGATTAAAAACTATAATTTCATATGGACAGACGGATGTTTTAGCAAACTTTTTTTTTATTAACTAAAAGTAAATAAATATTTTTCTTTATTGCAGTTTTACAACTAATTTCCTGCAATTATACACATTTTGCCATGGGTTGGGGAATATATTTTTGCAGTCTTAAAAGTGAATTAATTTTTTCCAAATGTTGTAATACTGCCTGATTTTAACATGGGTTAAATTGAGATTTGTTTGTCTCTGGCCTACACACAATACCCTATAATGTCAAAGTGGAATTATGTTTTCGAAATTTGTACAAATGTACTAAAAATGAAAATCTTAAATGTATTTCAACCCCTTTGTTTTGGGGAGCGTAAATAAGTTAAAGAGTAAAAATGTGCTTAACAAGTCACATAATAAGTTGCATAATAATAGTTGCATAATAAGTCTCTCTGTGTGCAACAGTGGCGGTCAGTGCCGTTTATGACAAGAGAGGACGTTTTTTTCTTCCATGAACATGGCCTTATTTCTATTATGGTATGTTGGATGACTGTCATTTATATTCCATTCACCCAGCTCAATGTAACATCGATAAATTTAGGCTACTACATGATACTCAAATTTCCCTGTACCCATCATGAGGTTGCTACAACCTAGCTTAAAGTTTACAACGTAGGTGCACACAGGTCAAGAGGAAGTGCACACAGGTCTCCCGGGGAAGGACTGCCCGTTCCATGATCTCGCCATCACGGTTGACAACTCCATTGTGTCCTCCTCCCAGAGCGCTAAGAACCTTGGCGTGATCCTGGACAACACCCTGTCGTTCTCAACTAACATCAAGGCGGTGGCCCGTTCCTGTAGGTTCATGCTCTACAACATCCGCAGAGTACGACCCTGCCTCACACAGGAAGCGGAGCAGGTCCGTCTGGATTACTGCAACTCGCTGTTGGCTGGGCTCCCTGCCTGTGCCATTAAACCCCTACAACTCATCCAGAACGCCGCAGCCCGTCTGGTGTTCAACCTTCCCAAGTTCTCTCACGTCACCCCGCTCCTCCGCTCTCTCCACTGGCTTCCAGTTGACGCTCGCATCCGCTACAAGACCATGGTGCTTGCCTACGGAGCTGTGAGGGGAACGGCACCTCAGTACCTCCAGGCTCTGATCAGGCCCTACACCCAAACAAGGGCACTGCGTTCATCCACCTCTGGCCTGCTCGCCTCCCTACCACTGAGGAAGTACAGTTCCCGCTCAGCCCAGTCAAAACTGTTCGCTGCTCTGGCCCCCCAATGGTGGAACAAACTCCCTCACGACGCCAGGACAGCGGAGTCAATCACCACCTTCCGGAGACACCTGAAACCCCACCTCTTTAAGGAATACCTAGGATAGGATAAAGTAATCCCTCTCACCCCCCCTTAAAAGATTTAGATGCACTACTGTTCCACTGGATGTCATAAGGTGAATGCACCAATTTGTAAGTCGCTCTGGATAAGAGCGTCTGCTAAATTACTTAAATGTTAAATGTAAATGTAAAGAGAAATGTCTGACAGTGAAAGACACATTCAATACCACCTTGCACACTCTTGCCTGCATCTTGGCCAGGTCGCAATTGTAAATGAGAACTTGTTCTCAACTTGCCTACCTGGTTAAATAAAGGTGAAATAAAAAAATAAAAAATCTAATGTGTAGTCATTAGTCCAACAGTTGCAACAGTTCCACCTGGGTGAGCCGGCCGAGACATGGGCACTGGGCAAGCCGGTTGGGGTAAACTCCCCACGAACCGGCATGGGCGTCGATCCCGCTGCAGCGTGGAAGCCCGATGATCCGGCTTAGACATCCCCGGTTCCATCGGTTGCAGAATCCAAGCCCGACGTCACCAACAAAACAATCAAATTCATGGGCCGGCTGGGCGAAAAAAGACCTGATGATCCAGCTGATGACCGACGTTGGATTGGCACCTTCCGAGCCAACTAGCGCAAGGAAACCTATCGAGCCAGCTAGGGCGTGGAAGCCCGACAAGCTGGCTAGGCACCCCCGGTTCCATCGGCGGCGACCCAGGACCGACGTCACCACCAACCGGAACGCCAGTCCTCCCCGATGCTATGTGTGATGTCTGCTGTATTCTGTAAGAGCTGACGCCGGACAGGAGAAACAGGTATGGGGAGTCAGACATTTATTGGGGAACAGACATAGAACAAGACAGGACCAGTGTCAGCACACGGGTAACATGGACATATGACAAACAATGCAGCAGTGGGGAACAGAGCTGGGGAACTGACAAATATAGGGGAGGTAATAAACAGGTGGTTGAGTGAGTCCAGGTGAACAGAGCAGGGAACTGACACATATAGGGGAGGTAATAAACAGGTGGTTGAGTGAGTCCAGGTGAGTCCAATATCGCTGAAGCGCGTGACAAGGGAAGGCAGGTGTGCAGTAATGCAGGGCTGCCCGGCACCCTAGAGCGCCAGGATGGAAGAGCAGGAGCAGGCGTGACAGTTGTATTCCCTCTCACCTTTTCCCTTCATTTGTGGACTTCAATGAACAACACACCAGTTGTATGTGACCAGGCGAAAAATCCTTTCCAAGCCAAACCATATAATAACTGCTACACACAACCAGTGGTGTAAAGTACTTAAGTAAAAGTACTTTAAAATACTACTTAAGTCATTTTATGGGGTATCTGTACTTTACTATCTAGATTTTCACTTCATTACGTTCCTAAAGAAAATAAAGTACTTTTTACTCCATACATTTTCCCTGACACCCAAAAGTGCTCGTTACATTTTCACAGGAAAATGGTCCAATTCATGCACTTATCAAGAGAACATCCCCGGTCATTCCTGCTTCCTCTGTTCTGGCGGACTCACTAAACACAAATGCTTGATTTGTAAATTTATGTCTGAGTGTTGGGGTGTGCCCCAGGCTATCCTTAAATAAAAAATTGAATAAATATTGTGCCGTCTGGTTTGCATAATGTAAGGAGTCTGAAATGATTAATACTTACTTTATATTTGAGCAAATTCCATTTACTTTTGATATTTAAGTATATTTTAAACCAAATAGTTTCAGACTTTTACTCAAGTAATACTTTACTGGGTGACTTTCACTTTTACTTCAGTCATTTACTTCTACTCTTTACTTTTACTTGAGTAACGAAACTAGCCAGCTGCATTTGCTATCTAAGTAAGTGAAACTGAAAGTGAAAAGAAATGACAAAATCTCTCTCTCTTGATTGTCCTTCATTTTTGAAGAAATTAATTTGGTGAAAATTGTTAAATTATTGTCTTTCTCTACTCACCACATGTTATGCACTGCAGTTCTAGCTAGCTGTAGCTTATGCTTTCAGTACTAGATTAATTTTCTAATCCTTTGATTGGATGGACAACACGTCAGTCCATGCTGCAAGATCTCTGACAGGTTGGAGGACGTCCTCCGGAAGATGTCATAATTACTGTGTAAGTCTATGGAAGGGGGTGAGAACCAAGAGCTTCCTAGGTTTTGTATTGAAGTCAATGTACCAAGAGGAGGAAGCTAGCTGTTGAGGCTACTGTAGAACTTCATTGCAAAACAGTGTGTTTTAATCAATTATTTGGTGTTGTGAATACATTTAGTATAGTTTCATCTAAAAAGGATAACTTTTTCAATGTTTACATTTTTTAATTTGTATGAAATTCACTGAGGAGGATGGTCCTCCCCTTCCTCCTCTGAGGAGCCTCCACTAGCGTGCAATATTAGTGTTTAACATGAGTTTTTAATGACTACCTCATCTCTGTACCCACACACATACAATTATCTGTAAGCTTGCTCAGTCAAGCAGTGAATTTCAAAAACAGATTCAACCACAAAGACCAAGGAGGTTTTCCAATGCCTCACAAAAAACAACACCTATTGGTAGATGAAAAACAAACATTAAACATCCCTTTGAGCATGGTGAAGATATTAATGACACTTTAGATGGTGTATCAATACACGCAGTCACTACAAAGATACAGGCATACTTCCTAATTCAGTCACCTGAGAGGAAGCAAACCGTTCAAGGACTTCACCATGAGGCCAATGGTGACTTTAAAACAGTTACAGAGTTTAGAGAAAACTAAGGATGGATCAACAACATTGTATTGTAGTTACTCCACAATTTTAACCTAAATGACAGAGTAAAAAGAAGGAAGCTTGTACAGAATACAAATATTCCAAAACATGCATCCTTTTTGCAATAAGGATCTAAAGCAAGACTGCAAACAATTTGTAAAAGCAATTCACTTTTTGTCCTGAATACAGGGGGAAAATTTTGGGAAAATTCAATACAACACATTACTCATTACTGGGTATGCTTGTAATTATTAAGGGCCGCAGAGTTTTTTAGGATAAAAAAAATGCAATGGAGCTAAGCACAAGCAAAATCCTAAAGGAAAACCTGGTTCAGCCTGCTTTCTACCAGACACTGGGAGATTAATTCACCTTTCAGGAGGACAATAACCTGTTTTTCTACACTACAACACCGGATTCCTGCCATAAACCCTGGACCAGTACTGCCACTGAATGAATGACCCAGCCCCGAAGCTAGCCCTGAGCCAGGCGCATCTCCTGGCTAGCAAACAAAATGACCACAACTACATTACCTCTTTTGCCATCTGGCCCGGTCCCCTCATCGACACGGCGCCCCGCCGCAACACCACGACTGGTCCGCAGACGTAATTCCATCCGCTGTGCCTTCAACCGGACGTCGGAGCAGACGCTTCTACGTACCCCGGCCTGCTAAACTTAAACACCATTGCTCTAAATCGAAAGAACATTTCGATTTAGAGCAATAAAGAAATGGAATAAATTAACTGAGCAAACCAGAAACCTTTCAATATATACATTTAAACATCATTTTAAAACGATTTAAATGTAATAGAAATGTTGTGGGATTATAGTAGATGAAGAATCAATATTCTTTTAGTTTGAGTATTTATTGGGTCATTATGTTAGTATATTATGTATGTTTGTAATAGTGTGTTATATGTGGAAATGTGTTCGTATTATAAATTGTATTTGAATATTTAAGGACTCTTGGAAGATTTGTCCAAATGGGGACGAAAAGAGATCCAAATCAAATCAAATCAAAATCAAGTCTCCTGCATGCTAGCGTAGCAATGACTACCCCGCGGCTTTCCTGTTCCATATATTACTGTACATTGGACCCTATGATCCCTTGGCTACATAGCTGACGCCTGCTGGACTGTTCATTTATCACAGTACTCCACTTTACCTGTTTACCTTTGTTTATCTGTCGGCCCTAGCCCCGAACTCAGGCCCTGTGTGTAGTTAACCGACCCTCTCTGCCCATTCATCACCATTTTACCTGTTGTTGTTGTCTTAGCTGTACATGCCTCAGATACCTCCTTTGTCCCACCTCCCACACATGTGATCAGCGGGTCCAGAGATGCAACCTCTCTTATCATCACTCAGTGCCTGGGCTTACCTCCACTGTACCCGCACCCCACCATACCCCTGTTTGCACATTATGCCCTGAATCTATTCTACCACACCCAGAAATCTGCTCCTTTTATTCTCTGTCCCCAATGCACTGTCCCCAACGCATTGTCGCATCCATCCTTATATCCTGGGGGACAAATCCCAGAACTAATATCCCTACAGGTCCAGGCTACATGTGGACATTGTGCAAACATGGCCAGCTTGAGTGTAGTTACATTTATCAACAGAAAAAAATCAATGGGTGTGTTACAAAGACAAAACATTGCTTGCTGTAAACAGGCTGTCATATTGATTTGCTTGTAAAGACAGTATGCCTACACTTTACCTAAGATGTGTGTAGAGCACAGCCACAGATAGAACAATGTGCATGAACATCTTTGGTACAACGTCAGCTGTCCCAGAACTAGCATGGCATTCTATTCTATTTTTATAGTCTAAGGATTTGGCTGTCTAACCACACACTGACATGCACAGCTCTCTGGGTGAAGTGAGGTTCTGTCTTCAAGTCACCAGTGGGTGATGAAGTCCCTTCCTTCCATGTAATGTATTACAGGTTATGGACAGGTGCAGTCAGGTGGCAGGTGGTGTGTATTGCTTGGTGCTCCATCCTGGATATGATAAAGTTTACCTCAAACCATGGGTCCAGCCGGCCGAGTTAAAATACATACAGGCAGATGTGAGATGCAGGAAGATGGCACTCTTTTCATGCCACCATTTTGTCTGGTGGTACATGTTAGTCGTCATCCCTTCGTATGGTGTCCCATATAAGACAGTTCGTTGACAAGTTTAAGGAATACACAGGGTCTGCCACCCCCCCCACACACACACACACACACTCCATGACAAACCATCTCTCCTGTCCTCCATCTTGTGAAAAACCTGGTAGAGTTGATACACACAGCACTGATTAAATTAATTGATGTTAGGTGAATTCCAGGGCAGGCAAGTGATAGTATTTTGACCTATGACCAGGTCAATTGTGACCAACCTGAAGTGGAACTGGTGCCTGTCCACATACTGCCTCACCCTTCTGTCCCATGACACTGCTGAATAACAAATCCACCAGGTTTTGTAAGTAGCCTGTGAATGGAGTAATATAGTCATTCAATAAACATACTGTGGGAAAAATGAGTGAGTGACTGTAAGTACGGTATAGATTGAGGCCAGTGACCCTGACACCACAACTATAAAACCAGCTGTGTAAAGTTGTGTTGCTGAATGCTTGCTGACACATATTTGTAGCATGTTAGCTAAAGAAACTGGCACTCAAGTACCATATTTAATTTATTTTGTGCTTAGAAAATAAATAATAGACTTTTATGAGAACAGACATGTTGTTTTAGCACGAGTAGCAGACGAAGCCCCCGAATGCTAGCTAGCTAGTTCTAACCTAGCCCTTGATCATGACTCCCAGTTCCATTACAATGAAGGCAGAATGGCACAAGGGCCTAAGTTATCGAGAGCTAGTGCTAACCCAAACAACATGCCTGTTCTCATAAAAGTAGCTAGCTACCTAACTTGCAAATCCGGGTTAGTGATCCGAGTTTAAATGAATTGGCTAGCTAGCTAACGTTAGCTTGCAGGAATCTTATTAGTTAGTCAGTTTGAGTTGAAACATTATCTATCGATAGTAAGCTGAATAACAATAGATCCTATATCAAACCTTATCGTCAGGTGCAACATTAGCTATGCAAATCTTCCTCTCTATGACATAACATCACACATTAGGGAGAGGCTATGTATTTAGCTAGTTACGTTACAATATCATAGCTAGCTACTCACCACACACCAGTCACAGCTATCATATCATATGTTTGTTGTATGTAATCCATTCCTTGCCATCTTGCACAATATTGTTTAATGCATTAGAAGTTTGCACCAACTTTATGGAAGCTTATTTTCACTCCTAAGCTGAGCAAGTGTGCGTGCGTTGCAGACGTGACAATATGTCTACAACATATGGCTGCTGGGTGTGGACCACACATTGTTGTCTCTGGGCAATTGGACATCATTGGCAAAAGTGGGCATGTAAGTAATCCATACCCAACTTGATGCACTCACTTCCAAATCTCGTTTTGGACAATGCGGAGTTTAGGACAAAAATGATCATATTTACATTTTGTAGACAATTTTGACACTAGAATGAATGTTTCTGGCTCATATCGATACACATAGGAAATGTCTTACGAGAAGTTTGCTCTGGGAGGCAGTTCCCTTTGTAAGAAAATGTCATCACAAATCTGGGAACAGCGCCGTTGCTGACTACTAGTGCCGTTGCTAACTACCAGAATCATTGCTAACTAGCATAGCTTGTCCCATTTTTGCAAACAATGATGGGATATTAGACTTCTGTTGTCTTAACCTCCATATATTGTCACTTAAAGTTGCCTTAACCCTAAGTCAGTTGCACAAAAGTTAAGGTGAATTTTCCCCTTTTATTAAGTTTAATGTTAAGGGTTCCTAACTGCTTAATTTAATATGGATATCAATGTTAACAGCAATAGTGGAAGTGAATGTTGCTTTCCTCTGCCTTGGTTTCAAAATGAAAACATCAACCAGCTAGATAGGTAGCTACAGTAGACGTGGTAACCAGATACTCTTTCTGCCGTACCTGCCTTCAAACTAACATCAAATCCCTTAAGTATGCCCTTACCTAGGTAAACCCTTAAGGGAAACACTTAAGATGTTTTATGCAACCGGGCCCCGACCCTGGACTTGTCGTTAGAGCAATTTCTGGAAAGCTCTTTGGCTCTGGTTTTACCGTATTTAGCTGTAATTTTCCAAGCTACAGCTCTAGTGGCTCATGAGTCTTAAAGGAGAAGGCGACCATTGCCTTGGCTACCCCTCGTAATTCCACAAGTCATTCAACTGTGATTTTGACAAGAAAAAACAGCTAAAATTATTGCTTTTGCTCCCAAATGCAATACTACCCGGAAAATGACAAAGACCCGAGTTGGCACAAACATTACTCCATACTATGCTACACTGCATATCCTCCTCCTTCCATACGGAGAATCAATATGGCTTAGTAACATGCTGTCAATCTATGATGAGCTAAAGCCATATTCCGTACACTCCGCTCAGGTCATGGACTCTCATAATAAGTTTAATACCCAGGATTTAACTGGTGGCTAATCAATTTCTAACTCATAGTTATTTATCTAGCACATGGAGCCCCAGAGGAGGCGAGGCCCACACTCCAGCATTAAGGGATCAGAGTGAAGAGGTAATTACTAGGACAGGGAGTGAGCCGGGACAAACATAAGCAATGCTGAGCTGACAACACACACACACACACACACACACACACAGAGAGAGAGAGAGCGTGAGCGAGAGCGCGAGAGAGAGAGAGATAGATATTCTGTCTTACTGTACTAATGATTTGTTGTTCCCAAATGTCAGAAGCAGCATTGAGTTCAGTAGATAAGAACAAGACGTCCTCAAAGCATCATGAAAAGATTCTGCAATTATCCGCTGGATTGACATTCTAATGATTAGTACACATTTCAACTAAAATATATACGAAGTGCATCATTTCATAGTCTATAGGTGCAATGGATATTTCTTTGAACAACATAACTCTGCATGTTTTGCAATAGCAAAAGCAGCACTGGTACTTAACAGGGTCTTTGATGGCAGATACAGGGAACGAAGGCTGTTTTCCTGCTCGCCCAGAGGGATATGATCAAGACATTCAGTAGAAGCTTCATCTTTTCTGCAGACTGTCCTCCAGTCATATGCTAGCTACCTCTTCGGGAATGCCCTACTTCTGCCTTTCCTTTCTGCAATAATGAGGTAGCTAACATATCATCTTCGCTATGGTCGCAGGGACTTTTAATGGATGATTCCACATTATGTAGATACATACTGTAGATTAGAATTTATTTCAATGTTCCAATGTCATGATTGTTTTCCACAGTGTAATTGGTGGAGCAGGGAGATAACTGGGCATAGTTTTCCGTCTGAAAGGTGATTGTGTTGGGAATGATGTATGAAGGAGTTTGCAAGGCATTGATGGTGTTGTGGTTCACTCTATGGTATGAAATTAACTCACCACACATCCATACACGAGCACACAAGTGATCACACACACACACACACACCACACACCAAACAGTGATAGACAGATAATGGGAGGGAGGTAGAGAGAGAAAAATAGACAGAACGAGAGAGAAACATTGACATACCCCATGCAGTGCAAACACCTGACTCATTTCATGCAGGCACAAACATGTTCAAATTACTGCTCCTATTTGCTAATTTGTGCTTTCTCCAGACATCCCGCTGGGCCTGTTCAAAGGGGAATGGGTCAATGCAAATGTGCAAAATGCCATTTAAAGAGAGAGTTCACTCTGTACTAATCGACTAATCAACCTTATTAATGGATAACTAGCGAGTTGTCCATTCATTCAAACAGCCAGATGCCATAGATAGGGATTTTACTATTCAGTTTGCTAACCCACAGTTAGTATGAGTAACCATGTTAGCCAGATTATTCTCAAGGAGTAAGACAATATCATATTGATATTCTAAGACCAGGGCCCATATTCATAAAGCGTCTCAGTGCAGGAGTGCTGTTCTAGGATCAGGTCCCCTGTTCATTCATTATAATATAAAAGGCCGAACTGATCCTAAATCAGCACTCTTAATCTGAGACAATTTAAAAATACAGACCAAGAAGTATTTATACAATGAAATTTGTTCAGTGGAAAAAACCTTCAGCTTGAAAATCATCAAATCAAATCAAAAGTATTTATAAAGCCCTTCTTACATCAGCTGATATCTCAAAGTGCTGTAAAGAAACCCAGCCTAAAACCCCAAACACTGAGCAATGCAGGTGTAGAAGCACGGTGGCTAGGAAAAACTCCCTAGAAAGGCCAGAACCTAGGAAGCATGTGACAATTGTTCATAACCGCCCCAAAAAAGGAAATAGGATTGGCACAAAATGGTGCCGGGTTGTGTTAATTGAAGTGATTCTGTGGCTGGAATTTTTTTTTTTCTATCTTGGTATTGTACTTTTTCATAACTGTCTTGAATTGAATAAAAACTCCATCTATCTAATAAAGGCTTCAGCGGCTTGCCTGAGTCCGACACATCATTAAATATGTATGAGGCCGAGGCAGTCTCCGGTAAACAAAGATGAATGCCGAATGTGATCCGCTAATATAGAAATGGAAACGGGAATTATCATCTTCTCATTTCATCTATCGACACGCATCGCCCAAAAGCCATTGTGTTCCAGAAACTCCAAGGATGTAAGAATGAAACCGGCCTCTCTCGAACCCTTTCAGCATGCAGAATGTCATCAGTGGAGTGCATGGGTACAAAGCAGACTGGCACCTTAGATTAATTTCACTGGTTCGCTCCTCTGCAAAATAATTCATTTACTTGTTATTTAATGTCACTGCTGCTATATGGCAGGGACAATAGCCTGGTCCAGGCAGAGGGCCAGAGGCAGTATAAGAACTGTAATTTTAGAATATTGCTTAGCAAGGGCACCTTATGCTTGACCTGCCATTGCTGTTCCTAGCTTTTCCCAGATAGGAATGTAACATAAAATCCACTGGCAATAAATGACTGTGCAGCTTAATAGAAAAGCATAAAGCAATCCAAAATGGAGTTACGGAGGAGTTCACTTTATGTTATTGTTTTTACCCTTTCACTTTAGGTAGTGTTGCTACATATAGGTAACTGCCAAAATAAAGGAAACACCAACATAAAGTGTCTTAATAGGGCGTTGGGCCACCATGAGCCAGAACATCTTCAATGCACCTTGGCATAGATTCTACATGTGTCTGTAACTCTATTGGAGGGATGCAATATTATTCTTCCATGAGAAATTCCATAATTTGTGGTTTGATGGTGGAAAACGCTGTCTCAGGCGCCGCTCCAGAATCTCCTATAAGTTTTCAATTGGGTTAAGATCTGGTGACTGATACGGCCATGGCGTTTGGTTTACATCGTTTTCATGTTCATCAAACCTTTCAGTTACAACTCGTGCCCCATGGATGGGGGCAATTTCATCCTAACCATGGTCGCAAAATAATTGCCTGTCAGTCATTCTTATACATGACCCTAAACATGATGGAATATTAATTGTTTAATTAACCCAGGAATTGCACCTGTGTGGAAGCACCTGCTTTCAATATACTTTGTATCCCCCATTTACTGAAGTGTTTCCATTATTTTGGCAGTTACTTGTATCTTGTCACTTTCCTTCCTTGCCACTTTACTTCCCTTTTATAACTACTGACTAGTTAGTGGATACACAGTATCATCAACATAACCTCATTGGATCTCAATTTGATTCTTATTTCCACCTGTCTGTATGGATATCTGTTGGACAGTGCTATCTAGTTTAAGTTTACCACAAAACAAGGTAATCTTAATATTAAGTCAAATAATAATAGGTCTATAAAAAAACATGAATCTCAAATCGTGAAAATAGTACCCTGATTAGACTCAAACACATGTGTAATCGCTAAATGTGGTGTGGTGGTGTGTTTATGGACATTCAATCAATCTTTATCCCAGTCTGCTGTCCCCACATGCTTCAAGAGGGCCACCGTTGTTCCTGTTCCCAAGAAAGCTAAGGTAACTGAGCTAAACGACTACCGCCCCTTAGCACCACGTCATCATGGAGTGCTTTGAGAGACTAATCAAGGACCATATCACCTCCACCCTACCTGACACCCTAGACCCCCTCCAATTTGCTTACCGCCCCAACAGGTCCACAGACGATGCAATCGCAACCACACTGCACACTGCCCTAACCCATCTGGACAAGAGGAATACCTATGTGAGAATGCTGTTCATCGATAACAGCTCAGCATTTAACACCATAGTACCCTCCAAACTCGTCATCAAGCTCGAGGCCCTGGGTCTCGACCCCGCCCTGTGCAACTGGGTACTGGACTTCCTGACGGGCCGCCCCCAGGTGGTGAGGGTAGGTAACAACATCTCCACCCCGCTGATCCTCAACACAAGGGTGGGTTCTGAGCCCTCTCCTGTACTCCCTGTTCACCCACGACTGCGTGGCCACGCACGCCTCCAACTCAATCATCAAGTTTACGGATGACATTACAGTGGTAGGCTTGATTACCAACAACGACGAGACAGCCTACAGGGAGGAGGTGAGTGCCCTCGGAGTGTGGTGTCAGTAAAATAACCTCACACTCAACGTCAACAAAACAAAGGAGAGGATGGTGGACTTCAGGAAACAGCAGAGGGAGCACCCCCCCTATCCACATCGACGGGACAGTAGTGGAGAGGGTAGTAAGTTTAAAGTTCCTCGGCATACACATCACGGACAAACTGAATTGGTCCACCTACACAGACAGCATTATGAAGAAGGCGCAGCAGTGCCTCCTCAACCACCGGAGGCTAAAGAAATGTGGCTTGTCACCAAAAGCACTCACAAACTTTTACAGATGCACAATCGAGAGCATCCTGTCAGGCTGTATCACCGCCTGGTACGGCAACTGCTCCGCCCACAACCGTAAGGCTCTCCAGAGGGTAGTGAGGTCTGCACAACGCATCACCGGGGGCAAACTACCTGCCCTCCAAGACACCTACCCACCCGATGTCACAGGAAGGCCATGAAGATCATCAAGGACAATAACCACCTGAGCCAATGCCTGTTCACCCCGCTATCATCCAGAAGGCGAGATCAGTACAGGTGCATGAAAGCAGGGACCGAGAGACTGAAAAACAGCTTCTATCTCAAGACCATCAGACTGTTAAACAGCCACCACTAACATTGAGTGGCTGCTGCCAACACACTGACACTGACTCAACTCCAGCCACTTTAATAATGGAAATTGATTTTAAAAAAGTATCACTAGCCACTTTAAAATGCCACTTAATATAATGTTTACATACCCTACATTACTCATCTCATATGTATATACTGTACTCTATACCATCTACTGCATCTTGCCATCTTTATGTTATACATGTATCACTAGCCACTTTAAACTATGCCACTTTGTTTACATACCCTACATTACTCATCCCATATGTATATACTGTACTCGATACCATCTACTGCATCTTGCCTATGCCGTTCTGTACCATCACTCATTCATATATCTGTATATACATATTCTTTATTCCTTTACACTTGTGTGTATAAGGTAGTAGTTGTGGAATTGTTTGGTTAGATTACTTGTTGGTTATTACTGCATTGTCGGAACTAGAAGCACAAGCATTTCGCTACACTCGCATTAACATCTGCTAACCATGTGTATGTGACAAATAATATTTGATTTTGATTTAAATGTGAATCCATTTACGTATACGTCAAGTTTGAACTTACTTCAAAAAAATGTAACTTATCAGATAATAGACTTATTCTCTTTAGAAGCCTCAGTGAGGAGGAAGGAGAAAAGCTAATTAGTGTGTTTTAGTGTGTTCAAAGTATTTATTCCCACTCCCAAGAGACAGGAGACCTATGCACTTTTCTCATTACATTGCCTCTTTAGAATGTAAAGGCTGATTGTGGAAAGAAACAGACATCACAGCAGGCAGCCCAGATATGGCCCTTTGGAAATGTGACAGTCGCTTCCCCTCCTAGGAAAAAAAGTCCTCATTTAAAAAGTGTGCCTTGGCAAAGAGAGACAAATTTGAAAAGGTTTTCAGAGACGTGCTTAAAAGGCTTTGAAAGCACCTGCAGTTCGTCTAAGACTACACTCACAATGAGTTTACTCAGGACATTTTCCTTCTATAATACAAGCATTAGTGAGTATGTACATTCCACTTTGCCAGTGTTGAATCACTCAGTGGGTTGGTGGTTTGCCGCAAAGGGATGTAAAGCATGCATTTCCATCGATGTTTGCTCTTATTGTTACACTACATTTGCATATTGAATAGCCCACCGTGTACAGTAGTGCTATCTTTTACTGCTCTGAACATAGAGTTATTACATATACACATTGTGGGAGAGGCACTTAGGCACAGATGTCTAGGGTATGTTTGGAGTGATTATAATGATGACAGTCCTTTTTTTCTGCGTCTGACTGGATGTGGCAGTAATTACATAGGAGATATTAGCTATTAAAGTTACATTAGTCACAGAGGTTACATTAAAACACAGAGAACCGTCTGACATGTTGGCAAAAACCAAATAAAATGGCTGCATCTGATTCATCTATATCATTTTTGGTCCATTTCATTTCAATATGATGTATTATGGAATGTTTTAGTTTGATACGTTATCCCTTTATAAATATAGCATGCTTTATAGTATTCTTATTGCTACTGTTCCTGTTATGAAAAACAATCAGGACTGAGAGGCAATTTTGATATAACTAATAAATAGAATGTGTGATTAACGTCTATACTAATTCATCTATTCGTTTATAGCCCCATAAAAATCATCTAAATTGAATGTAGTAGATATCTGAATTCTGTGGATTGCTTCTTTGTTTTTACTATTAAGGATACTTCTCCGGTAAACGTATTTTCATCGGCTTTTTACGTTGTAATTCATTTCAGTGCAGGATATGAATTTAGAAGCTTCTATCCAGATAGAGAACATTGTAATGTTTACTGAATGGGGCCACTTTGCTCAGGGCTTACCCAGAGGCAGCAATAATGCAATGAAAAAGCTCTGTGGAAACTATACAGCCAGTGAGACAGGAGGGCCTTGGGCCATCAACATAGAGATTGCCTCATCTTACCTTAAAGAAAATCTAGGATTCAGAAGATTGAGATAAGATTAAAAGAGAGTAATATGAACTCATCATACAAGTGTTTCCTTTATACCTTCCCAGATAAAATAGAACAGGAATTCAAACACTCGGGCATAGAGCTTCTAAGAGCACAAAAACTAAATAATCAATATATTCATACAGTGGTTAAAAATTTGTACAGCTTCACGTCACATGATGGGATGTCACCTGTAGTCTAAACAGCCATTATCATGTGTAGAGGCATGACAAAGGTCTGCACTGCCAGGTTCCAAAATCACTACCTCTTTATCCAAGTCACAAAGCAATGGATATGCAGTCACACCAACTCAATTCTCTGTGGATGGAGATGTCCTCACCCACACATGATACATTCATGCCGTCTCAACTGGTGAGGGACTAGTTGCACCAGCCATATCGCCACTGGAGCAGTGGCAGCCAGGGCCTACTGTAAGACCTGCGTTGGCTCTGGGGACCCTGTTTACAGGCCGCCATTGTTCCTACACACCGAGAGGAAAATACTAGAGGGAGCGCCGGGGGGGGGGGGGGCCCAAATGTGCCAAACACGGAGCCCCAGAGGGCACTTTGATTGGGCAGAAATTCATGTCAGGAACCCCTTGCTTTGTCTCAGTTTGTCAAGTGAAGCTGAGAGCCTGGGATCACACCTGTGAGCACTTGAAACTGTGCTCTGGCATTTCGACCATGCAAGTTATCGCAGGCTCGCCGGCACTTAGTTGAAAAGTCTTTCTAGTGTCAGATATTTCAAGATGAGTACCTGTTAAATTGTTCGTATGTAACACAACATTTTTATTACATGATTGTATACATAGAATAAAACAGTAACTTGTCGAAAACAATGAAAACTTCACCTTGTTTCCAATTTGGAAATCTGCATCTTACGGCTCCAAAATCACGTAGGTCTACTGTCTTTCCAGCTCTTCAGTCTTCAGAGCTTTGTGTATCCAATGTATTGCCAGCTGGCTCAGGGCTGTAGCCTCGAGCTCGATAGTAGGCCCAGGAAAGTGCCTTAATACTTACTGTTATTGCTCTAGGCAAGCATTAATTCCCGAGACCGTATTAGATTTGAAACTTTGGATTTGCCTAGGTCAATTTATAATTAAACAGCTCAGCTCCACGTCCTCTGAATGACGATATGAAGCACTGTCAATGCCGTTTAGATACCCGCCAGGCCCACCTACAGCGGTGCCCACTAGTGCTTTCATACTGAGGATGAATATTTCATTTGTGGTGAGGGGAACCATTTCTGAATCAGAAAATGTCATAGTATAGTGAACATCAACAGGCATTGAGCATGGGAACCAAATGTCAGGCGATTCCCCAACTACCACACTGTCATTGGAAATGACCTGTCCTGGGACCAACTGATGGATGGCTTGAGACCTGCAATTGTAATGTCAAAAACAATTTGACTATTCCCTGGACAGTTGAACCACATAGGTTACTGTTGGTGGGACATATCGTCAATTGGTAGATTGGGGAAATGGATGCTGTCAAGTGTATGATTACCACAAGTGTTGAGTTTCAGTATCAGTGTGTTTTAACTTATATTGCCCTTGGCTGTTAAGCTAAATTAATTAAATGTGTTAGTGTACAAATGTGAAACATTGCCTAGCTAGCATGTAACTTGAATCTCTTCTTTTGAGGCATTAACATGTTTGGGTGGCTCTGTTGTACCTCTGCTCCCATTTGGAATAGAAGGCATTGATAACCAAATGAAGTTGATCGGAGAGTGCCTGGGATAATGTGTGTGCTGGCTGAACGAACTGGCCCACTGTGTTGGGAAAACTCAGAGGGAGTGCTATCAAAAGGGGAGATAAACCTGTCCAATAGCTACAGTGCTTTTTATTCTGCCATAATGACTTCTCTCTCTTTCTCCCATTCTCTCTCTCTCTCTCTTTCAAGCTCTCTCTCTTTTTCTGTCTCTCTCTACCTCTCTCTACCACTCTCACTCTCTCTGTTCTTCATCTCTCTCTCTCTCTCTCTCTCTCTCTCTCTCTCTCTCTCGCTCTCTCTCTCTCTCTCTGTCTTTAACAGACCAATTTTATGAAATCCCACAGAGATTTGAGATAATTCAATTTCCATCCTCCCTAACACTTCTGTGCACCTTGCTGCAAGTTGACATCTTATTATTGGGATCCCTTTCCATGCTAAATCACATCAGAAAATATACCCCCAAAAATGAAATACCACTGTAGCACCTCTGAAGTTTTTGCAGATCAATTGTATTGTGCCCTTTGTTTACCAATGTCCTTTCGATTATTTTTACCATGTCTGTTGGTGTGTGTGAGTAGCTGTGCTGTGTGTTTTGGCTTTCGTGCCATTGTGGATTGCGCAGATGATTACGAGTCTCGTCCCGTGTGTTAATCATGGTGCGCGTGTGTTATTTATTCTAAGTACTCCTCGCTCTTTTGTTTGGGTTTCAACCCTGTGTGTTGTATACGTGTTTGTTTGGTCTTCTGGGTAAGAAATAAAAAGCCCTATTACCCATTCCTGCGCCTGTCTCACGAATCATTCATACCAGCGTGACATGTATGCCTATTGCAGGTCAACTAAGATCCAGGAAAAACATCGCAGCATTATTTGACTGTGTCAAGAGCAACAACTAATGATAAACAATAACATAATTTAAGTTAATTAGATTCGTTTTTTGAGAAAATTCAAGAAAATAGCATGCCGTTTCAGCTTTTCATCCTATGTGACTTGGTATTTTTCTGAGTGCGATAACGGTCCTCCTACACCAGTTTTCCAACTGTCTGAATATTCTTCCATAAACGGATGAGTGGACATGCCAAAGAGCCTTTGGTGAGCTGTCACTGACAAAGCCACTTCAACCAAATGTGTCGTATCTGTCTGCCATTTCACAACATTGGTGGAGTGAAGCGTACAAGGGACAATGTCCATTTTCTTTTAATATGTCAAAGCTGATGCTGTCTCAATCATGCCATCACTTTGATGTGGGCATAAACTGTAGCCTAAGCAGGATTTCTATCCAAAACTCTGGATGTGCCAGGTGCATACTGGAAGCTTGGTTATAGCCTACTGTCCTGATTAATCAAGGTGATCATAGTTGGTGGTTACTTGAATGTCAGTAAGTTTCAGAATACTTAAAAACCCTAATGAATTAATGATGTTCACTCGTGTCATAGATACCTGTTTCTGTTACTGTACACAGTGACTTATTTAGTCTCCAGCCCATTAGGTTATTTCCTGAAATACATTTTGGTTTCAGTCACAAGATGAAGGAGAAGGGTAATATTTCTGTCTCCCTGTCTTCCTGAATCTGCATGTCCTCTGTGAACCACATGTCATTATGCCATCAGCTGGTCGTAGTACCTGTGAAATAATCGACCAATACCGAACAGAGATTTTAAGACTAACAGCAGTGGGTATTGAATGATCGTACCTTTCCCGAAAAACACACCATATTTGGTTTGGATTACCCCTGCCTTCAAATCTATGTCCCTCACTCCACCTCCCCAACCCACCCACAACCTTTATTATTTTCTTTTCTTTGCCCTCAGTAAAATGACACTCCTTTTCTCCTGTGTTGCTCTGTCATCTCACTGTCTGTCCTTGAACATCTCTCTCTTGGTTTCTGGCTCAGCTAACTCCGCTGCACCGTGACCTGGACGTCTTCTGCTTGGTTTACACAGCCACTCTGTGAAACGGATGCCTACAGTATCTACTAGTTCCTATGCACTGATTAGATTGATTCAGTGAGCCAGTCCATAGAATTTCTCCACAATAGACAGACTTTTCTTTCCCCAACACACATGTGCTGGTTGCATTTCATTTCAATGTAATGGACGTGCCTGGCTCCAATTGGTCTTCACCACTTCCTCTTCATTAAAATAAAAAAATGTCTGGACCTTTCTGGACAATGTTTTGCATCTCCTGCATCAGTGATAATAATTCATTCAAAAAGACATTTAAAGATGAAATAAATGATTTAAATGTCAATACATTTTGACACCTGCGACCATATGCTTTTGTGGGATATGAGAAAAATAATTGAAGACGGATATGTTTGCATGTTGTTGTTTTTTAAAGAAGGAACTACCTAGTGCTCATACTGTTGCTCTTCCTCTTAATTCACTAAGTGGTACAGTAAAATAAAAAAATCTCAAGATGCCTCAGTCCTAGATCTGAAACACTTCATCAGAAATAAGTTCTATAGCTGTGAAAAGTAATGTGAATTATAGGGAAATTGTCTAAATAAATGTGATACTCAAGTGTCGGCCCAATACTTTGATGTATCCTATGTCCAATTGACATAGCGGTCTCATCAGTGTCCACTGTGTTTACTGGACTGGAGACAATGGGCTGTGCCAAAGGCCTGGGTCTGTCACCATCATGACAGGCCTGCCAATTCTCATTTGGACACAAGTACTATCCCAATTGGGCAAGGATCACATTACTGGTTGTGAACAGCTGACGCTGCACAATAGCAACTTTGCCTGACTAGTCTGGGATTTCAACGGAGGTCTCTAATCGCTCTAATTCTGAATCGGTCTGGAACACTCCAAAGGATGTGTTCACTATGGTGTATTCATCTTTAGCTGAACTAATGTTGAACCCTTTATCAGCAAAGGGGTGAATCATAATTGGTGGAGAGAGGTTTGAGGATTTTGTGCTTGCTGCTTCACAGCATACTTTGTTCACTGTCTCTCAGAATACCTTTCCGACTGTGACTTCCCATGATGTTTGACATCATTTCTTAAATGTATGTCACAACTGGTGCACTTTAAGAGAGAAAGGGACCATCTGGGATTGTTACAACCATTTTTGGACTTTTAGAGGAATGATAGATATATAGCAATTGGTTATTGAAGAATATGACTTATAAATGCCTCTTGAACTTAGTTCAACTGTCTTACTCAATTCCTCAACTGGTGACCAATGAAGTGGTGAGGTGACACTTTGTTGTTTGAATACCAGTTTGCCCCTTTAAGTTACATAACAATTGATAATTGTGAGACAGTAATACAACATCATTAAAAAAATAACAAACAAAAGACAAACATTCTCATGACAAGTCTCATAATGCAATATAACTTCATCATAATGCATTGGCATTGTACAGATCAGCATTATGTAAATTGTAAAGTGTTACCAAAATTCCACTCAATACAAAAAGCCATTGCAGGTATAATCTTTGCAATTAACTTCAATCTATTCAAACTGAATCAATTCACCATACAAGTATGATAATGAGAAATCCCAATGAGCCAGTGCTCTCCTTATTCATCCCATTGTATTTAAGATATACTGTATTGCACTGGGACTTAGGGAACTCAATTTGTGCCTGTGGTTAATAAAATAACTGTGAAAACGCCTCTACTACCCTTTCGTAAATTCAATTTATGATTACCTGGGGAAGACGAGGCAATGCCCTTCTGTTTTGAGCCAGTTTGTAGAATACCGGTCATATTCATTAAATTAAACAAATATTATGTATTTCTCAGAGGGTTTGTGTTGATTCCAGTACTTTGTGTTTCACCAATCTACGTTGGAATAGTAAACTTAAACTTCAGTGTCTTTATGTAGGTCATGGAGACCTGTGAGCTGAATAACCGTGAACATTTCCAAAAAACTTCTCGTTTATTGACTGCTTTTTCAAGCACCTACTAAAAAAAAAGCCTACTTCTTAGAAATATGTTTTCTGGTTGATGATTGCATATTGAGCGATGTGCGCTGAGAGTCGGGAAGCATGTTCAGGGAGTGAGTGTTTTAATAAATAAACACAACACAATACAAAACAAAAAAAGAAACACGGACAACACACAGACATGACACAGGAACAGAAACAATGACGCCTGGGGAAAGAACCAAAGGGAGTGACATAATTAATATCACCTGATTGAGCTAATCATGTAAATGTAATTAACTAGAGAGTCGGGGCACCACGAAATAATATTTATAGAGCTGTTATCTTCCGAATAAACTCTTAAAGACCTAGTAATATTTTACATCAATAGCAGTCACTATTAATCGTCACCTTAAATACAGTCTCATCTGAAAGTTGTAAATTCTTGGTGATCTTCAAGAACTCTGGCTAACAAGTTGAATCAGCAATACAAAATTGGGTTTAATTATTTATTTACTAAATACCTAACTAATCACACAAAATTACACATACACATAATTAATCAACTTGATTAGAAATTACGTCATAAAGGAAAACGTCCCTAGCGGGCGGAACAGATATGGCAGCTTGTTACACAAAAGAAAAGGGGCTGGGTTTGAGTGAAAGAGTGGGAAGACTGAGGAACAAAGGGCGAAGCTGTGCTATCGTAAATACAGTATCTTATGCATTCTAAATTACCACCCATTTGGAAAAGGAAAATGCAATAAATATTTACTCTGCACTGCGCTTCCGTAGGTTGGTGGTAGATGGAAGGCCGTGTTGCCCAACCGAGTCCTTTGTCCTTTGAAGAATGTCTCTGGTGGTCAATTGGATACGTTTTAATAAAGTCGTTGTGTGATAGACAGGATACTCTGTCTGTTCTTTCCTAACCCTCGTTTGCATTTGCTGTTGCTAACTCAACGGCTAGGAGATATCACTTCTGTAGTGAATAAGAGTTCAAAGTTCATACCATTCGCAACCAAAGCTCACTCTGATGTTGGCTTCATTCTGTAGTTATTATCTGAACGATTCTGACATCGGAACAGGAGTTTATATTGTCGTCAAGGCTTTATATAGGAAGGGAGAAAAGGGGTGTGTTTCATAGTTTACAACCTATGTCTCTTCACGTGGGCGGGCCACTGAGTCGGGCCTAATTCACTCATGAAAACCCAAATCTCACATTTTAGAAGCTAAAATCACATTTCATTCCATCACAAATAATTTCATATTCAAACATTTATATTGAACAACAATTCCATGTGAATCAGATAACTCTGATGTGTAGACTTTCAACTGTAGAGTTTGTCATCTTATCATTGATGAGAATGTCTCAGATGACAACCGAACTGACAACATACTCATTTAGTACCACAGCATATGTTCAATTGGTCGGATTACCAGAATATAGTTAATTTCCCCCCACCTTCTGATGTTCCCAGAATCTCTATGTTAACCAATGTGTTTGCAAATGTAACATCAGTAGGGTAGAGAGAGGAAAAGGGGGGGAAGAGGTATTTATGACTGTCATAAACCTACCCCCAGGCCAACGTCATGACAGCAGGTTGTTACAATGAAGTGATGGAGCCCAGGTGAGTGTCATAATGCACTGATGCGCATAACAATGGTGACAGATGTGCTCCATAACGAGCAGCCTGGTGACCTAGAGGCCGGAGAAGGAGCACACGTGACAGTACCCCCTCCCCGACGCGAGGCTCCAGCCGCAGGACACCAACTACAGGCATGATCCTGGTGTTCAGGAGCGGACCGGTCACCTCTGCTAAGGCGCGGGAACCTGTCCATCCAGCTATAGCGTGGGAGCATGGCAACCTAGAGCGCTGGAGAGAGAGCATACGTGACCGTACCACCTCCGCAGGACACCAACCACAGGGATGATCCCAGGGTTCAGGAGCGGACCGGTCGCCTCCACTGAGGTGTAGAAACCTGACAAACCAGCTAACCAGTTACCTTGGTCGAGGCATGGGAAACTGTTCACCCAGCTGAGCGAGCCTATCAAACCTGCTGAGGCATGGCAGCCTGTTGAGCCAGCTGAGGCATGGCAGCCTGTTGAGCCAGCTGAGGCATGGCAGCCTGTCGAGCCAGCTGAGGCATGGCAGCCTGTCGAGCCAGCTGAGGCATGGCAGCCTGTCGAGCCAGCTGAGGCATGGCAGCTTGTCGATCCCGCTGAGGTATCGAAACCCGTCGAGCCAGCTGAGGCAGGGGTACCCCTCGAACCTGCAGAGGCCTGGGAATCCGTCAAACCGGCTGAGGCCTCCCAGGTTGTTCCGGTTCTGACACCCGGACCGGACATCACCTCCAAAACAAAAAACAACAACAAAAAAACACGCCCTGATGCTTCCCTTTGGTTGAGTGTCATTCTGTAACGATGCGCGTTGAGAGTCGGCAAGCAAGTTCAGGGAGTGAGTGTTTTAATAAATTTACTAAATAAAATAAGAAACACGGACAATGTACAGACATGACACAGAAACAATGACACCTGGGAAAGGAACTAAAGGGAGTGACATATAAAGGGCAGGTAATGGAGTCCATGTGAGTGTCATAATGTGCTGATGCGCGTAACGATGGTGACAGGTGTGCACCACAATGAGCAGCCTGGTGACCTAGAGGCCGGAGAGGGAGCACACGTGACACATATAGCATTCAGCCATTCCTAAAAATGGGATTAGAGTCATATAATCTAGCAAATGTGAAATGGTATGGAAGAAATATGCATACAGGATACTTACAGGCTGACTACACTTCTCACATCACGTGCGCTCGCGTTGCAAAAATTGCACCCACACTGCTCGCTCGCGCCAACGAGTGTCTGCGTTGCCAAGGGCTAAAATAGAAGTCAGTTCTATTTGTGATGCAGATCGAGCTGCAAGTCCTGCCACTCCCATCTCCTCATTGGTTTATAGAAGCAGGTACCCACGTGCCATCTCCTCAGTGGTTATACCCACGTGGGTGACTGAAAGACGAACAAGGTCAGTGGCGGTAATGCACCTAATTTATGAAAGTTGCCAATCACAATATAAAGTCCAGAGAAGAAAAAGCCTGGATGGAGGAGAGATGACTAGAAACGATTCGGTTGACCATTTTATGTGTGGATTAATTGTCGGAGTAGAGGACCCTGTGCAATTCACGTAAAATAAGAACTCAATGTTTATATCCCAGGACAAATTAGCTAGCAACAGCAAGCTATCTAAATCGGACAAATTAGCTAGCAAGTGCAAGCTAGCTAGCTAAATTGCCATAAATGTTTAATGCTTTTCTACCTGTCCCCAAATTAATGTAATTGGTTCAGAGTTTGTTTTGATATTTTAACCTACGTGTCGTGATCGGATTTGGTGTGGGGGGACAAAATACATGTATGCACGATGGTGCACGATGGTGCACGATGGCACACGTGCACAGCCGGTTGGGTTCTGTGTTAGAGCAGTCATTGCAATGTATAGTACAAAGTATCACACCAAAGAGATATGCTTCTGGTGCAGATCTCAGTGAAACGATGCATGAACAATTAATTACACTGAAATGTACTGCAGAGAAGTCTCAAGCTGAATGTATTCTTGTCTAAACATATTCTAGGCCAGACAAATCCATCATATTCCCCATTGCAGCCTTTACTCCTCAACAGAGAGAGAGAGAGAGAGGCGTGCTTGAACTTATTTCCCTTTGAACTTCTATTGGCTTTCATCAGAACTGAAACAGATGACTGACGTTTAGCTTGCAGCAGAGAGTATGTTAATGGTCTATCACTCGGTTCCATTACATTGCTTGTACCAATGGAGTGCTTTCCATCAAATTAGGTCTCTTCAAATCAAAACACATTACTGCAAGCTGTGTAGTAACCCAAGGTGATACAACAACCTTTTCAAAAATTGCAACTTCCACCGACTGCAACTATTCATGTAGCAGCAAAAAATTATGGGGAAGAAAATTATTTCAGGATTGATAGCTTAAGTGGCTATGTACTGTAGCTGGTGAAATGGTGCTCTAGGATGTAAAGTGAAGGGCTTCGAAGCATTCCGAGGTAACCTAAATAATTACATGGTTTCTACTCCCACGGTGATTAATTGTATCTGGAGAAGGGGGATTTCTTATTTTAGAGTCCTCCACAGACAAGGACTGGGGGAAAAAACACAGAACACAAGCAACAACTTTGCTTGACAGAATCGGCCTATACCGACCAATAAGGGATTTGCCAGGGATGGGCAGAATTTCAATCATGTACCATTGATAAAAATGATTTAAAAAGACTGTATAAAATAAATACAAATACTGAGGTAAATGTTATGCTTCCCAAAAAATATAAAAGTATTATTTTATTCTAATACAACTGCTCAGAGAGTAATAAGAAAAATATATGAAAAAGGTAGCGTCCCTATTTTCAATACATTTTGATACCTCACCTTGCAAAGATAACAACACTGAGGCTTTTTATAAAATGTTTTATGAGATTGGAGAACACATTGGGAGGGATACACTTGAGGCCAAGTTTCAGGCTCCTGGTAGAGGCAACCATATATATATATATTTTTTTTTTTCATAAAAAAATAAAATAATTTACCCCCTTTTTCCTCCCAAATTTTGTGGTATCCAATTGTTAGCAGCTACTATCTTGTCTCATCGCTACAACTCCCGCACGGGCTCGGGAGAGACGAAGGTTGAAAGTCATGCGTCCTCCGATACACAACTCAACCAAGCCGCACTGCTCCTTAACACAGCGCGCATCCAACCCGGAAGCCAGCCGCACCAATGTGTCGGAGGAAACACCATGCCTGGCAACCTTGGTTAGCGCGCACTGCGCCTGACCCGCCACAGGAGTCGCTGGTGCGCGATGAGACAAGGATATCCCTTAAAACCACTGCGCCACCCGGGAGGCCCAGGCAACCAGATTTTTGTCTAAAATGTCCCGGTAATAGGTAAAGTTCATAATGCCTTTGACCTTATCAAGGGCCCCAGGACTAGTGGAAGCAAAATAGCCCCATAACGTCAAAGATTCACCACCATATTTTACAGTATATGAGGTTCCTCACTGCATGTTCCTCACTGCATATGCATCTTTCACACTGGGGTGCGTGGCCAAATAGCTCTATTTCCATGTCATATGACAATAGCATTGGTTCCAATCCAAGTGCCAATGCCGTTTAGCAAACTCCAGGCGTTTCTATTTGTTGGATGACATGAAAATATAGCTCATTTGCCACACACACAAGTGGTGTGTTTTGCATTGAAAGAAAAATGCATATGCAGAAAAGAACCTCATACTGTAAAATATGTTGGTGGATCTTTGATGTTATTGGGGCTACTTTGCGACCACTGGTCCTTCACTGTGATCATTTTATAAATAAAAAATATGTTATTAAAAGCCAAATATATGTCAAAAAATAAATTTAAATTTCTTAATTTGGTAAAACTGCATCAAATCCTCAGGAAAGGCGCCTGGGTGTTCATGCATTTTGTTCAAATCCATTCAAATCATTGACACACCTTTCCTGACTCTAAATACTGTTAATGGACAGGCTATGACTTGCGGACATTGGCTACATTGGTATTTACATTTGGTTAAAATTGTTTGTCTACTTTGGTTAATAGCCTATCTAGCCAGCTGCTTTGCCTAGCTTGAAGTAGCTTTATATTCATATTTTGTGCATGTGTATTGCCTAAACATGTTGTGTGGGTAATGCCTGTGGTAAGCTCTGCACATTTGGGTGGGTCCAGATAATTTGGCGCGCACACCCCTTGAACTGAACAAAGCTAGCAAGCACCTCAAACTATTTTCCAAGTTGGATTCATGTAAAGCTCCGTTTGGAGGGTTCGAAGAGTGAAATGTCAACTATAATGAAAGTTAAGACCAGACAGCATACAGGAACAACTGCTCGGCCTCCGACCGCAAGGCACAACAGAGGGTAGTGAGTACGGCCCAGTACATCACTGGGGCCAAGCTTCCACCATCCAGGACCTCTATACCAGGCGGTGTCAGAGGAAGGCACAAACAATTGCCTAGGACTCCAACCACCCTAGTCATAGACGGTTCACTCTGCTACCGCACATCAAGCTGTACCGGAGTGCCAAGTCTAGGTCCAAAAGGCTTCTTTACAGCTTCTACCCCCAAGCCATAAGACTCCTGAACAGTTAATGAAATGGCTACCCGGACTATTTGCAGTGTCCCCACCCAACCCCCCATTTTTACGCTGCTGCTACTCTCTGTTATTTACCTACATGTACTACCTCAATTATTTCAACTAAACGGTGCCCCCGCTCATTGACTCTATACCTGAACCCCCTGTATATAGCTTCGCTACTGTTATTTTGTTGTTGCTCCTTAATTATTATTTTTTCATATTTTTTCTTTCTTTCTTTTTTACTTCAGGTTATTTTAGTAAATACTTTCTTAACACTTTTTTTCTTAAACCTGCATTGTAAGTTAATGGCTTGTAGGTAAGCATTTCACTGTAACGTCTACTACACCTGTTGTATTCGGTGCATGTGACAAAAACAATTTGATTTGATACAAGATGTGACTTTTTTCATGACAGGCAAGGCAACCGCCATCACCCTCACTCTTAGCTGTTGGGCAGGCAAACAGTGAGTACTGGACTGAACACTTGTCTGATCGTCATTAGCAAGTAATACTTTTTACCCTGACTTTTACACATCTTGGACATTTACTTTTGCTTTGTGGACGTAGTGGGAATGGGGCTTTTTCCACCACTCAATAAGGGCCCGAGCCTTGGCTTCTACAAGACAGATGCGACTAAGTACACTAAAACCTTTCTATGTGTGTGACTGCATGGCGGCACACTCGTATGGGAGGATTCTGCTCTCCGACTGGCTGGTTGCCCTAATGGATGGATCTGCATGTGTGCTGCATGGTAGAACTGTGTCACCAGCTACTGTTTGTGTGTGTGTGTGTGTGTGTGTGTGTGTGTGTGTGTGTGTGTGTGTGTGTGTGTGTGTGTGTGTGTGTGTGTGTGTGTGTGTGTGTGTGTGTCAGTGTGAAGATGGAATCGACGGAGGTATTGGAGATGCATCTTCCACACGACTGTGTTGCCTGCTGTGTGCATGCAGAATAAAATAATGGACACGGGGGTTCTTCTGTGACTTTTACAATGTCTGTTCTCTGTTCACCCTGAAGGACAGATACATTGACTTAATTTTAGCAAGTGAAGTTAGGCCTAAATGCATTTTCCTTTTCAATTTGCTGGTTAACATCTCTTTGAATGCATTTGATTTATCAAGCTAGAATGGTGTTTTGATGAGACACTTTTTTGACGTTTTGAACTGCATTTTTCAGTCATTTCAATTGTTTATGTACATTTCATTAGAAACTTATTTATTCTATATGTGTGTGTAATAATATTTTACATGATAATATTATTATTGTGGGGGGGGGGATTGCAAGCGCCACACATGCTGCATTGGAAGAATTGTAAATCCATTGTGAAAGGCTATGGAGTTTGCGTTGCGACTTATTCGGATTAAATGTGTCTATATATTTGGTTTTAGTGCCACTGATCAATTGTAACAGTGGATGCTACATCGGTCTTTGGCTGACCTGATTTGAGCAGTGTGTAATTTTGTTGGATGATATGAAATATGTCGCCATCGGAGGCTATCGCTTGTGTTGGTATTTACATTTGGTGAAAATGGTCTATTTTGGTTAATAGCCTATGTCACTCTGGTTGTTGGAGCTACTGTATCTGTTGTATGGTGAACTTGTGCTTCATCAAGGTTTATTTGTAAGTAAATCTGGCGTTGATAATAGCCAGTGCTTATCCAGCCACCCTTCTCACCGCATGTCACTGGATTGTATCAGTATTAATTAGTATAATTTCCCCAAAAATGTAAGCATGCAATATAGCTTAGTATTTCTACTTTTATTTCATACAGTCTTTCTTGCTCATCTTTATCAAGGGTGCCAATAATTATGGACCTGACTGTATACATCGAAAGCCCTAATAATGATAGGTAGGGTGAGCTATGAAAGTACTGCACGCTACAGTATATGAGCCCATGATGACTGTTGTTCCCATGATACAAACAGGCATATGGAACTGATAAGTAATCAAGGCAGGCTTAGATATCCCATATATGTAATTAATGTCAATACTGTACGTAATGTCCAGGAGCAGAGCAAATGTCCAAGCCTTTGTTGAGCCACAATGTCCAGCATGATATAGTGGTGTACTCCAAAATCTGCACAAGGGATTTATCCCATAAAGTCCATTAAGTCTGATTGTCCACAGAGGCTAAAGAATGTGTCTTTTTTATCTGTGGTTACAGTTACTGTATATCAGTAAACCCAGCTAAACTCTAGCTAAATCAAATGTTATGCAGTACTGCACTTGCACTGAACTTGGGGAGGGAATTAAGGCGTGACCCTCATTCACCAAATAGGGTGATCAGAGGTCATGCCAATGAATATAGTCCGTGGAGTATCCCATAAATCTCCGGGTAAACACAATTTGCGATCAGCCACATCAACTTTTGCATGGCACATAATCTCAGCAATGCTTTTTACTTAATCTCTTCATGGTCCGGGAGACATCAGTGACATACATCAATCAACTCCCTGCTGGTGCAGTAGATCTGTCAGGGCCTAAAATGACTATTCATCCATTAGCTAAGCGAGTTAGAGACACAACATGCTGTGTATGCAGGATATCGAAACCCAAAACCCAACGTAAGCTTTTAAACATTAAAGCATTAAAAGGCATGAAGTGTACGGATCACTTATGTGTATGTGTGTTGGTGTTGGGTTATTTCAGTTCAGGAAATAAGCTGTATTTTGCCCCGTAAGCCTAAAATACCTATGTACAAAAGAACGCCTTACTAATATTGATTTGCGACCCCCTCCCAAGCCCCCTTTTGCCCTCCGAACAGCCTCAATTCATCAGGGCATGGTCTCTACAAGGTGTTGAAAATGTTCTACAGGGATGCTGGCCCATGTTGACTCCAATGCTTCACACTTTTGTGTCAAGTTGGCTGGATGTCCTTTGAGTAGTGGACCATTTCTGATACACATGGGCAACTTGAGCATGAAAAACACAGCAGCTTAGCAGTTCTTGACACAAACCGTGTCAAGCACCTACTACCATACCCCGTTCAAAGGCACGTATATCTTTTGTCATTAGTCAATAAGTAATCAACACCTTAGTTATGGCAAGCCTAAATAAGTTCAGGAGTACAAATGTGCTAAACAAATCGCATAATAAGTT
Source organism: Oncorhynchus nerka (assembly GCF_034236695.1). Taxonomy (NCBI): domain Eukaryota; kingdom Metazoa; phylum Chordata; class Actinopteri; order Salmoniformes; family Salmonidae; genus Oncorhynchus; species Oncorhynchus nerka. Next base: position 25,403,947 of record NC_088397.1, on the reverse strand, counting down.
GCATATACCCCGTGTTCATTAATAGTGGTTAACATAATTTTTGTATTGCTACCCCACCTCTGTAGCCCACAATTTAAATTATCTGTAAGGTCCCTCAATTGAGTAGTGAATTTAAAACACAGATTCAACCACAAAGACCAGGGAGGTTTTCAGGACCTTGCAAAGAAGGGCATTGGATGCCGAATATCCCTTTGAGCATTGTGAAGTTAATAATTAGGCTTAATAATTAGGTGGTGTATCAATACACCCAGTCACTACAAAGATACAGGCGTCCTTAGTTGCTGGAGAGGAAGGAAACTGCTCAGGGATTTCACCAGTTAGAGTTTAATGGTTGTGATATGAGAACTTAAGTAATACTTCAGTTTTTTTTTGCAAAGACATTAACGTTTTGTCCTGAATACAAAGTGTTATGTTTAGGGAAAATCCAACCACTCATCATATCTTCAAGCCTGGTGGTGGCTGAATCATGTTATGCGTATGCTTGTCTTCTGCAAGGACTGGGGAGTATTTTAGGATAAAAAATAACTGAATACAGCCATAAGAACTGGCAAAATCTTAGTGGAAAACCTGGTTTAGTCTGCTTTCCAACAGACACTGGGAGATGAATTCACCTTTAAACAGGAACATGATCTCAAACACAAGGCCAAATCTACACTGGAGTTGCTTACCAAGGTGACCTAGTTACAGTTTTGACTTAAATTGGCTTGAAAATCTATCTATCTATCTAAATGACTATCCAGCAATGATCAACAATCAACTTGACAGAGCTTGAATCATGTTTTAAAGAATAATGGGCAAATATTGTGCAATACAGGTGTACAAAGCTCTTAGGTGCTTCTACAAAGTATTGACTTAGGGGTGTGAATACTTAGGTAAATTAGATATTTCGGTATTTCATTTCCATTATTGGTTATTGTGTGTAGATGGATGAGATTTTTATTTTATTCAATCCATTTTGAATTCAGGCTGCAACACAACAAAATGTGGAATAAGTCAAGGGGTGTGAATTCTTTCTGAAGGCAATGTATGTTATATGCATAGGTACAGTATTGTCTGTTTTATACTTACATTAAGAACATGAAACTTTAGTGTTGGTGAGTGGGGTTAATATGGGCAGTGTGAACACTTGTCAGACATGGACAGGCTATGCTGTAACGGGATTATTCAACTCGACAGTTTTCCCTCTCCCCACCCTCCATCATTCAAGACTAACAGACCACATGATTTGACCAATTACATGTAGAGCTGGACTGGTGACGGATGACTGTATAAGCCATTGAGCTTAACATTTGACAATATTGAGTAAAGTCTTCCATTTATCATTGGGTTTGGTCAATGTATTATTCCGGGGGCCCTTACTGTATAAGATTGATAGTTGCATAATTAAAGATCTCCGGAGTATAGTGCACAACATCAGATTGATGAAATATAAGACACAGAGCAGTACAGTACGTACAGTATATACTGTAGTATGGGTGTAGCAAAATTTCAGAGTGACTTTGCACTTTTAAAATGTTCTGCAGTCTGCAATTCCGACAGATATAGTGAACAAAAATATAAATCCACCATGTAAAGTGTTGGTCCCATGAGTCATGAGCTGAAATAAAAGATCCCAGAATGTTCTATATGCGCAAGAAAAGTGTTTCTCTCAAATTGTGTCCACAAATTTGTTTACATTCCTATTAGTGAGCATTTCTTCTTTGCCAAGATAATCTATCCACCTGACAGGTGTGGCGTTTCAAGATGCTGATTAAACAGCATGATCATTAGACAGGTGCACCTTGTGCAGGGGACAATAAAAGGCCACTCTAAAATATGCAGTTTTGTCACACAACACAATGCCACAGATGTTGCAAGTTTTGAGGGAGCATGCTGACTGCAGGAATGTCCACCAGAGCTGTTGCCAGAGCATTGAATGTTCATTTCTCTACCATAAGTTGCCTCCAACATCCTTTTAGAGAATTTGGCAGTACTTCCAACCTGTCTCACAACCGCAGACCACATGTAACCATGCCAGCCCAGGACCTCCACATCCGGCTTCTTCACCTGCGGGATCGTCTGAGACCAGCCACCCGGACAGCTGATGAAACTGTGGGTTTGCACAACCAAATAATCTTTGAACAAACTGTCAGAAGACGTCTCAGGGAAGCTTATCTGCGTTCTCATTGTCCTCACAAGAGTCTTGACTTGACTGCAGTTAGATTTCATAACCGACTTCAGTGGGAAAACGCTCACCTTTGATGGCCACTTGCATGCTGGAGAATTATTCTCTTCACGGATGAATCCCAGTTTCAACTGTACAAGGGAAATGGCAGACAGTGTGTATGGCATCGTGTGGACGAGTGGTTTGCTGATATCAATGTTGTGCCCCTGGGTGGCAGTGGGGTTATGGTATGGGTAGAGATAAGCTACAAACAATACACACAATGGCATTTTATCGATGAGGTTCCGTGAAAAGAACCTGAGGCCCATTGTCATGCCATTCATTCATCGCCATCACCTCATGTTTCAGCATGATAATGCAGAGCCCCGTGTCGTAAGGAATGTACAAAATTCCTTGAATGTCCCAGTTTTTCCATGGCCTTCATATTCACCAGACATGTCACCCATTGAGCATGTGTGGGATGCTCTGGATAGATATGTTTGACAGAAGCTCCAGTTCCCACCAATATTCAGCAATGTCGCACAGCCATTGAAGAGGAGTGGGACAGCATTCCACAGGCCACAATCAACAGCCTGATCAACTCTATGCGAAGGAGATGTGTCGCGCTGCATGAGGTAAATGGTGGGCACACCAGATACTAACATATTTTGTTTTATCCACGCCCCTACCTTTTTTAAGGTATCTGTGACCAAGAGATGCATATCTGTATTCCCAGTCATGTGAAATCCATAGATTAGCCTAATTTATTAATTTCTACTGATTGATTTTCTTATGAACTGTAACTGTTGCATTTTGTATTTATATTTTTGTTCTGTGTATATGGGTCCCATAATATGCACTGATTGTGAGAATTCCACTTCAATGGAAGTGTATGATAGGAAGGTAGGTATGAAAGGACATTTTGACAGATTTGTGGGGGTGGTTTGCTGATTTAACACTTTAAATCACTTTAAATGAAGTGTTTAACACTTTTTTTGGTTACAACATGATTTCATATCTTTTTTAATTTTTTAATTTTTAATTTCACCTTTATTTAACCAGGTAAGCTTATTTACAAATGAGACCTGGCCAAGATAAAGCAAAGTAGTGCGACACAAACAACAACACAGAGTTACACATGGAATAAACAAGCGTACAGTCAATAACACAATAGAAAAAAAGAAAGTCTATATACAGTGTGTGCAAATGGAGGTAAGGCAATAAATAGGCCATAGTAGCGAAGTAATTACAATTTAGCAGATTAACACTGGAGTGATAGATGAGCAGATGATGATGTGCAAGTAGTGAAACTGGTGTGCAGAAGAGCAGAGAAGTAAATAAAACAATATGGAGATGAGGTAGGTAGATTGGGTGAGCTATTTACAGATGGACTATGTACAGCTGCAGCGATCGGTTAGCTGCTCAGATAGCTGATGTTTAAAGTTAGTGAGGGAAATGTAAGTTTCCTGTTGTGTCATAGTTTTGTTGTCTTCACTATTATTCTACAATGTAGAAAATAGTAAAAATAAAGAAAAACCCTTGAATGAGTTGGTGTGTCCAAACTTTTCACTGATACTGTATATATATATATATATATATATGTTTTTTATTCTCTTATCACCAGGCACAAGAACGTATGGATCCATTACATTTCTTAGACTTTGGAGATGTTCTTTTTTAGTTGTAAGCGGTCGATAACATAATTTCCCTAATCTAACACCATATTGTTGTTTAAGTCTGACACTTTGAGAAGTGTCACATTTGAATGTTTAAAGTGCATCAATCGTGGCCTTCCTCTGGAATAACAATAACCCCCGGTCCTGCACAAACATTAAGGTCCCTCACTCTCATTCCCTCCATTCTTTAAAAGGACCTCGCAGGAAGCTTGATACTGCCCCAAAAATGATTCAACACATCTCTGGAACAGAGAGCACACATTTCACTGCCTGGCTATATGTCTTTCTTTCTCCTTCGCCTTTGAATAGTTTGCCAGGGCCTCTGAATGCCAAATGAACACTTCTAATTCATCAGTGGTGATGCTGAAGGCTCTTCTTCTCATAGAGAATAAAGAAGTCTGAAAAGCGTCAGCATTGCACAAGGACCTCCTAACAATGAATTATCTTATGCTTGTAAAAGTCCATAACTGGAGAGAGCTCTCAAAGGCGGGCAATCTAGAGTAAATGTTCACACACAAAGTGACGCTCCAGAACTTCTGATTTTTTATTTCAGGCAGTTGTTTTTTTTGGGGGTCCTCACTTGCCATAACGGGTCCCCGTTTTATCAAAAGATAAACTGAATGTGATGTCACCATTTACATCTTTAATGGTCTGCGTCAAAATCAAATTAATTTAAGACCGAAAAACAAGATCTTTGATTGTCTTCCACTTAGCGTTTCATGATTTCATTAGGGTTTGTTCAAAGATAAATGAGGAAAAACCTTTCATATATTGATAATAGCCTTGTAACATCAAATTTTCGGTCAATTGATATATTTTAATAATGCGATTTAGTCATGACACTAAATATGCTGCTTGATAATTTAGCAGCTTTTTTTGAGTCGGCTATCATGTCACACAAGGGTACAGTTTGACATACTGTTTTGGAATAATGCATCTTACCACCCTGCAACATAAGCTGTTCAGCTATTTAGACCAAAACCTGTATCTTCCCCCATTTCACTGGGGTAAACCACCATATTAGCCCCATATTCTCTAAGCTTGGTCTCGCACTCCACTCTTTCACTCCCCTCAGTGGGTTTTCCATCCCATCCAATCCTACTCTGGCTCACATAAGCCTCTGCAAACACCGAAGCGACTCGAAGCGTCCATTGTCAGGAGAATACCAGCGCTGCTTAGAAGTGGAATTTGCGTGATCCTTTTTCCCAACATTGTTCCAGGGGTCAATTTGTGTCTGAACACACACTGTGTGACAGTAAATAATCAAACCGTGCTGCTCTTGGCATCCCAGAGTAGCGCTGCCCGGCGCCTCGCTTCCAGAATAAACAGCTGCTTTCTGCTGATTGTGCCTTGTCAAAGGGACTCAAATCTTCATAGATTGTTTATGGTGTGTCCAAACTGACAATATCCCCAGTTGATATACTGTGCTTTGTTTTTGGCTTCTCTGGAGCAGAGAAGAGCATATTTTCAATCAATTCATAATGTGAGAATTGAGTGAACATCTCCATATGAGTGATGGGTGAACGGTGCTTGTTGATGGTATCTGAAATCGTCATTCAATAGTGTGTTAAAAGGTTTGTCACTTGAAACGGGGAGTTGAAATGCATATGTGCTCATGCAGTTATGACATAACAGTATTATTGCAAATGTAATAAGATGAAATTAAAATTATTATGCCAACAATGCAGTTTCTTGCTCCACTTTCTAGCAAACATTCCACTGGACTGTTTTGCAGATGGAAACATTTTCATTAGGCTTGGGTTACAATAGTATTTTTCAAAAATAAAAGATTACATTCTTCAGCATCGTTTGAGATATTTACCAAGGGGTCCCCTGAAATGTTCTTATATTTTTCCTCCCTTCCAACTGCCAAACCGCCTGACACTCCAAGGCAAAACATGAATAGAAATCTCTTCTTCAGATCGCTGTCTGAACGGATTCACTTGACAAAAGACTTATGAAATTGATGACTCCTCGTTGTCATGAATCGCACTTGGAAAGTGAGCTAAGGAGAAGAGTAATGTTATGCTAATAGAGTCCCCCCAAGACATGGATCACGAGGGCCCCACAAACAATATGAAGAACAATACAGGAGTGACTCATCACTAAACACCACTCTTCCACCATTTTTTAAAGATGGTCTAAATATAATTGGTTGTCTATTCAAATCTGTTTCTGTGAAGCGCCGTGACACGTTTTGACAAAACTGTATTTATCATCAATCAGATCTGTCAAGTAAACGTGTCAAGCAATGTTCGCTCTAAAAAAATATTTGGCACTGAGCAAATTGCAGGACTGCTGAGCACAAACCTGAATGTTGTGAAAATTCTGTGCAACATCCAGCGAGGCTGTACCCACTTCAAGTTATAATTTCAGACAGTGGTCAAGTAGGCTACTGTGGATATTTGATCCGAACATAGATCTACCACTCACTGCCAAATGGGGAAAATGCATCCCATGGAAATAGAAACCAATGTGTGGTGTTCAATGTAGACTTTTGAAGCAAAAAATCATGCAGGGCTTGACATTAACCTGTTTATCCACTTGTACTTCAGACAAGGAAGTGACCTGAAAATATTGTTGTTTGATGCAAGAATCCACTTTACAAAATAAATTGCATTATTTTTTCCCATACCATTATTACAGAGAATCAGACAAATATGCTTCCCTCTGCCTGTTGGCTACTTAGCTTATTCAAGCATGTCTCAGAATACAAGGCTTTACCTGACTTGCTTTTAAAAGATGTCTAGAAATGTATAATTGTTGTGTTCTTGTAGCAATCACTTCCCCATTGCTGACTACATATGATCCCAAATTGGGCTAATAACTCACTAACTAGCAAAGGATATGAACAAATGTGCACACGTGACTACATGCAGATCTTGCTTTGATCTCTAAACAAGCTCATCTACTCATTGCTCATACTGTAAAACAGTCCAGTTCAAAGTAAATGGCACAGATCCATACATGGCAATGGTCTATTTGCATATAGGCCTACTGCAGCTCTGATTGGTTATGCTGCATAGGTCTGTGTAGAGTACGGGCTGAAAGCCAATTTATGCTCAATGCAGAGGCCAAATTGAGCTCCATACCGCATCGCAGTGTGCCTCCCATATTTTGTAACAATGATGGTAGGTGGGGGCAGGAGGTCCTGTATAAACACAAACTCACTCCCTTGACAACTTCCTTCACAACAGCTCTACTCAACAGCTGTGTGCTGCTCTGCGAAGCACAAGAAGTATGAACGCAGAGGCCATATCACCGTAAATGCTGCATGTCCAACGCAGAAGTCTGATTGACCATGCAGCACCTTTAAGTCTTGCATAGTTCCTTTTTTTCTCTGTATGTTGCATTGAAAGTGTCTAATATTGCGTTGATTCGATCACAATACCCACACTAAAGGGAAACACTGATAGTGTTAACTAAGGAGGGAAATTCTAGAAAGTGAAGATCTCTGCGCCGGCTGACATTTCTTCTGCGTGCAGTCCCGGGGGAGATGTTTACACGCACAGCTTAGTGGGAACATGGGTGTCAAGGCCCCGTGACTTGGTTATGCATGGCACCCAACTCAACTGTGCAGCTTGATGTACATTCATATCATAGCCCAAGAGCATCTCATTCAAAAATCATGGGCATTAACATGGAGTTGGTCCCCCCTTTGCTGCTATAACAGCCTCCACTCTTCTGGGAAGGCTGTCCACTAGATGTTGGGACATTGTGGGCGGGACTTGCTTCCATTCAGCCACAAGAGCATTAGTGAGGTCAGGCATTGACGTTGGGCGATTAGGTCTAGCTTGCAATCGGCATTCAAATTCATCCCAAAGGTGTTCAATGGGGTTGAGGTCAGGGCTCTGTGAAGGCCAGTCAAATTCTTCCACACCAATTTCGGGAAACCATTTCTCTATGGACCTCGCTACTCCCTTCAGCAAACGGTGGTCCCCATCTGTGAGCATGTGTGGCCTACCACTTTGCGACTGAGCTGTTGTTGCTCCTAGACGTTTCCACTTTACAATAACAGGACTTACAGTTGGCCCGGGGCAGCTCTAGCTTAGCTAGCAGAACAACTCACTTCTTGAAAAGGTGGCATCCTATGACTGTGCCACATTGAAAGTTGAGAGTTATTTTCACGACGGGCAATTCTACTACCAATGTTTGACTATGGAGATTACATGGCTGTGTGCTCAGCTTTATACACCTGTCAGCAATGGATGAGGCTGAAATAGCCAAATCCACTCATTTGAAGCGGTGTTCACATACCTTTGGCCATATAGTGTATGTGATAAAATACAGATAATTACAGATAATGAATTTCTCAGTGTATAAGACAATGGTTCATCTCCACACAACACTGCACATTAAAAACACCAGCCTCGGTATCTAGGGCATAGGCCTCTTTTATGTGGGTCAGACACCCATCCAGGCAGCTCACACAGTCCAGTAGGTGTAAGAGACAACTGGGTCTAGTAGGTAGAGTCCACCCAGGGATTCCTGGCCACCAGCTATCATCATGCCCAATGACTGATCCTCTGCCCAGGCACTGAGGCCCTGCCCAGTCCTTATCTCATACTGGGACCAATACCCCGGTCGGGCAGTGTGTCCCTGGCTCCATATGCACAAAGGGAGCACGAGTGGCTCTGGCAAGATATAGACAACTGCTGTCCTGTAGGAATGGAGGAGCAGAAATGTTAATTGGTTTTGTCAAGTACTGGAAGCACATTTTAATCTGGAAATGAGGTCAGTTTGAAACACCACTTTTGCACAGTATTACCCTATATCACGTGGCCTTTTGAAGGATATGTTTTTTTTTGCTGAAGCCAATTAGGAGAACATCACACTTTGCTTATGTTAACGAAGTAATGGTCCAGTTAGTTGATTAGTTACCCATGCACCTTTCACCTTTCATTAATCAGAATGCTTTTCTAGTTATTAGATAAATGTCCGAGGAGACTAAAATGCATTTGTTGTTTTGCATACTTTCCTCCCTTCTAGAGTACCATGGATTGCATGTTGATGGCACTTCATTGATAAATGAATTCAACATTTGTTAATGGATGTATTCTCATCCCATGACTTGTCATTGTGAGGGTGCAGTAGGAAATGATTTCCCTTGGGAGCTCTCCTCATCAACACGCTCTACTGAGTACCAAAGTCCTCCGTTGGGATTGGGGGTGGTTGTTAAAACAACTGTATATTGATTATTTCTTATCAAATAAATGTTTATTTAGCTGTTTCATACGTTCACAGAAGCCTAATGCATTCACTCAACAGTTCTTTGAATCTAGAAATGTTATATTATTGTCCAGGCATTGTAGATGATGAGCCTTATTGAGCAATGGTCTTTGTTCATATGATTCCACCATGCAGTATGGTACAGAACACTTTGTTCATTCAGAAAAACGTTAGTTATTTTTCATGGTCAGTGTGCTTAGTTAAATCTATTGTTTTCTATTGTGATGTTCTGGAACATACTAGAACATGGAACATACTGAAGAATAGTGTAGAAAAAGCACCATTGACACTCAAAGGAGCATTTGAGAGGTCTCTGATATAGTCAGACTCCTTGGGCCCTTCTGAATTTCCCCCTACACCTTCCCAGCATGAATCAAATCATTCCTACGGAAATCAATGATCCAGACATAAAAAGGCAGCTAGTGCAAAGAATTGGAAAGTCATAGGGTTCAACAACCTTTTTCCATTTCAAATACCTTTTGATTCTATGATGTCCCTGTTCATTCTGCTGTGGCATTCTGTGGTGCGCTGTGTGTGTTTGATGGTGTCAGCTATGTAAAGGCATGGGTAGAGTGTTGTTGTGTCTGTTTGTGCGCCGGACGGGCATTTTTCATGCTTCTTAGGCTCCTGGCAAGGGAAATAGTTTTGTAAACCTCAACTACTGAATTCTTAAAACCCGCTGGAGTGGGGAGAAATGGCTGAAGATGTTGTGACAGAACTGTGGCTATGATGTAATTCATTGGTTTATTGGTTTATTGGGATCACCATTAGCTTTTGACAAAGCAGCAGCTACTCTTCCTGGAGTCCACAATAAGCACAAAACACTGATACACTGATAGACAAGGACAGTCACACAAATTTAAAATGTAAAATATATAAACAATTCAACTTAAAACATAAAAATTATAATAATAGCACAAACACTACTAAAAACATTGTGTGTGCGTATGTTTGTGTGTGTCCCCTCACAGTACCGGCCGTTTCAAGAACTGTTGTTTCATATATTTTTTTGAGGCAATTTTGCTGTTTGCTTGAGTAATTGGAGATGGAAGAGAGTTCCATGCGATCATGGCTCTGTATAATACTGTGCATTGCCGTTAGTTTGTTTCGGACTGGGGACTGTGAAGAGCCCCCTGGTGGCATGTCTTGTGGAGTTTTAATTGGTCTCTAAACTGAATGTTATTTGATTATGCAGACAGACATTTTCATTAAAGTAATATTTCCCGTAAAAATTATAGGAGAAGCAGTTAATCTCTTGTCAACCCTCAACCAGGAATGACTGGCATGGATGTTGTTGATGCTAGTTCTGTATGTGCAGTTAAGGGTGAGGCGTGATGCTCTGTTTTGAACTAGATGCAGCTTTGCTTGGTCTTTCTTTGCTGCACTTGACCATATTACCGGACAGTAATCAAGTTGGGACAAGACCAGAGCCTGAACAACTAGTGCAGTTGATTTTTGCGTCAAAAACGCAGAACATCATTTGGTTGACAAACTGACACTATCAATTGTAGGTTAACTGAAAGGACTCTATCTAAGGAGTTATATTTTTTTAGGGTCTAGATGTGTGGATTTCTAGTGCAGAGAGAAAAGGAAAGAGACTACCAGACATGCATGACAATTGATATGTACATGGTACTATTCTCATCCATATTTTCATTTACTGTAATTATCTTGACTATTTAAATTAGAGGGCAAATGGTTCCTCTTGTGACTTAGAAATCCATTATTGCCTGGCTAATTGGCTAGGCAGGCTTTTCCCCCTCATTCATTCTCTCACTCACAGATTGAAATCCTACAGTGATTCTAATTTAGACTAGAACATTGCACAGTAAAATTAATTTCCAATCCCAAACAAGAGAGAAAAATTGGTTTGAACAATAGGCCTCATGCTGTGTGTATCTGACATGTGATTTGTAGATGAGCTTTACATTTTGTTGCACATATGTGATGTTTGAAGCTCTGTGGGTTATCCCCCCAATTTTGTACAACATTCATTAAGTGAAGACATTTAGTTGTTTTATTAGCAACATTCATTGTACTAAATATGAGATTAGTGTTCAGTAGAGGAACAGAATGGGAGTAATGTTTCATTCCTACTTCAACAACGTCCCAGTTTCAGTTTTCTGACTTCCTTAAAATATTTGTTTTTCCCTTAATCAATAACTACCCCCTTAGCTACTGTGCAAACATAGAACTACATAGCAGCAATCTGTATGGTGTACTGAGGGTGAGTATGAGTCAGGCTTCCTCTCCTGTCTGTTTATGAAATTGCTGACAAAGTGGCCCAACATTTGAAAACCGGCTTAGCCATCCATCCTCTGCAATACATAATGTTGACCTTTTGAATGCAGGCCACCAAGCAATTTTCCTAACCATGCTCCACTTCAGTTAGTGTTTTCAAATTTGCCTTTCAACTGGCCAGGCAATGTGGAGTGGTGCTTCAAAATGCCTTATGGACTGAATTTTTGCTCTGTGAGTGGTTGATAGTAAAGGATTTAAACAAGGATATACTAGCCAGACAAATTCACTATTATCCTATCACTTGATGCCCTTGAACTTTAAGATAATGGGTCAAAGTCAGAGTTTGAAATTACAATTGTAACTGTGCTTTTCATATACGTAGGTAGTGGTGATGTTACCTCACAGATGGCGGTAGACCTTGATGGCTGAAGACCCTAAGTGCTGTTAACCCATACCGAAGCCTAATATATTGACCCATATTTCACATACAAAAATGTAATATACAGTACGTACTAATATTTGAAATAAATCTAAATATATTTATTACTCATATATGTGACCCGTTTCAGGAAACGAGGCATATGTCGCAGGTCACTACTTCATAGGAGAGCCGTTTGAACGTAAACCTTTTTTTAAAATCAAAATGCATTTTTTGGCAGACATGGGCCTGGGGGTAGGTTTATGACAGTCATAAATACCTCTTCTCCCCTTTTTCCTCTCTCTACCCTACTGATGTGAAATTTGAAAACCCCTTGGTTAACATAGAGATTCTGGGAACATCAGAAGGTGGGGGGAAATGAACTATATTCTGGTAATCCGACCAATTGAACATGTGCGGTGGTACTAAATGAGTATGTTGTCAGTTCGGTTGTCATCTGAGACATTCTCATCAATGAAAAGATGACATAAACTCTACAGTGGAAAGTCTGCACATTGTAGTTATCGGATTCACATGGAATTGTTGTTCAATTTAAATATTTGAATATAAAATTATTGGTGAAGAGATTAAATTACATTTTGGCTTGCAAATGAGAGATTTGGGTTTTCATAAGGTTAGGGCTCTGCTCAATCAGTGGCCCGCCCCTGTGAAGGGACATGGGTTATAAAACATTTCAAACACGCCCTCCTCTCCCTTCCTATATTTACATTTACATTTACATTTAAGTCATTTAGCAGACGCTCTTATCCATATAAAGCCTTGATGAAAATGTAACCTCCTGTTCCAAGTATGTGAGGTCTGCAGCCTCTGCGTTAAAAGGACTAACATGTCAACTACAGAACTAAGCCAACCTCAGCGTGAGCTTTGGTTGCGAATGGTATGAACTTTGAACTCTTATTCACGACAGAAGTGATACCTCCTAGCCGTTGAGTTAGACAGAGTATCCCGTCTACCACACAATGACGTTACTACGATGTATCCAATTGACCACCAGAGACATTCTTCAAAGGACAAAGGACTCGGTTTGGCAACATGGCCTTCCATCTACCACCAACCTACCGAAGTGCAGCTCAGAGTAAATATTTATTGCATTTTCCTTTTCCAAATGGGCGGTAATTTAGAATGAATAAGATACTGTATTTACGATAGCACAGGTTCTCCCTTTGTCCCTCAATCTTCCCGCTCTTTCACTCAAACCCAGCCCATTTTCTATTGTGTAACCAGATGTCATATCTGTTCCGCCCGCTAGGGTATGATTCATTCTTTATATATGTAACTCTGTGTGATTAGTTAGATATTTAGTAAATAAATAATTAAACCCAATTTTGTATTGCTGATTCAACTTGTTAGCCAGGGTACGTGAAGATAACCAAGAATTTACAACTTTCAGATGAGACTGAATTAAGGTGACAATTAATATTGACTGCTATTGATGTAAAATATTACTAGGTCTTTAAAAGTTTATTCGGAAGATAACAGCTCTATAAATATTATTTTGTGGTGCCCTGACTCTCTAGTTAATTACATTTACATGACTAACTCAATCAGGTAACATTAATTACGGAGAAAGGATTTTATAGAATAGCATGTCATATCACTTAATCCGGCATAGCCAAAGACACGACAACTGTTAGCTAGCTAACATTAGCTGGCTGGCTCGCTAGCTAATGTTTCGTGTATGATCTTATTATTCGTATCTCAGAGCCATTTGCTTGGCTAGCTATAGCCTAATGTTAGTTAGCTAACATTGAACCTGGGTGGTTAGCTACCTGCAGATTCATGCAGGGAAGTAAAGTCATGAGTTGGGATTATGGTTCATTATTTACCTAGCTAGCTACATGTCTTAACAAAAGACTCCACAATGCAAGTAACTATTTCAGGTGTGTTCGTAAATTTTGTCTGGTCATCTAATCTGATTTAAGAGCACTCTTGTCTGAGTGTGCCAGAGTGCAGAATAACTGATGCATTTACGAACGCTCAACACCCGTTGAATATGGCCGGTGTCAGTAAACGTCAGTAAAAAAGCATAATTAAATTGTTGCCAGCAGCACAGTTACAGTCACCAACACTCTGGATAACATAACAGCCTAACCAGCTCTGCTAGGGCGAGTAATGTTCAGTGAGCTGTTCTCTCATTTGTGTCTGGAAGTAGCTAGCAAGTTAGCTTGGGTGCTTGACCACTGTTGTTAGTACAGAATGCTCAGATCAACCCTTAAAGAGATGGGTGGGGCTAAAGCTTAACAGAGTGTGAACGATGCTGAAAGGGTGTAGACAAAGAAGAGCTCTCCAGTAGTAGTACCAAAATATTCAAAGACCATTTTCTCAAACGTGAGTTTACAAGTTTATCAACTTTCAAATGAGAACTTTCCCATTGTTCCTCAACTGTAGTGTATCATCTAAAATGTTGTAGCTCTGAGTCTCTACTATTATCCATCGTAAAAACACAATTTCAAATTGTGATACATAAGACCGAATTGAGCCAGTCGGTCACATATGTACACATACAGTGACTTCGGAAAGTATACAGACACCTTGACTTTTTCCACATTTTGTTACGTTACAGTCATATTCTAAAATTGATTAAATAAAACAACATCCTCAGCAATCTAAACACAATACCTCATAATGACAAAGCGAAAACTGATTTTTATACATTTTTGAAAATGTATTAAAAACAAAAAATGAAATAACTTATTTACATAAGTATTCAGACCCTTTGCTATGAGACATGAAATTGAGCTCAGGTGCATCCTGTTTCCATTGATCATCCTTGCAATGTTTCTACAACTTGACTCGAGTCCACCTGTGGTCAATTACATTGATTAGACATGATTTGGAAAGGCACACACCTGTCTATATAAGGTCCCATAGTTGACAATGCATGTCAGAGCAAAAACCAAGCCAAGAATGGTCTGCTGAGCTCTGAGACAGCATTTTGTCTAGGCAAAGATCTGGGGAAGGGTACCAAAACATTTCTGCAGCTTTGAAGCTCCCCAAGAACACTGTGACCTCCATCATTCTTAAATGGAAGAAGGTTGGAAACACCAAGACTCTTTCTAGAGCTGGCCGCCCCGGCCAAACTGGGCAATCTGGGGAGAAGGGCCTTGGTCATGGAGGTGACCAAGAACCTGATGGTCACTCTGACAGAGCTGCATAGGTCCTCTCTGTAGATGGGACAACCTTCCAGAAGGACAAACATCTCTGCAGCACTCCACCAATCAGGCCTTTATGGTAGAGTGGCCAGACGGAAGCCACTCCTCAGTAAAAGGCACATGACAGCCCGCTTGGTGTTTGACAAAAGGCACCTCTCAGACTCTCAGACCATGAGAAATCAATTTCTCTGCTCTGATGAAACCAAGATTGAACTCTTTGGCCTGAATGCCAAGCATCACATCTGGAGGAAACCTGGCACCATCTCTACTGTGAAGCATGGTGGTGGCAGCATCATGTTGTGATGTTTTCAGCGGCAGGGACTGGGATACTAGTCAGGATAGAGGCAAAGATGAACGGAGATTAACGGAAAATAAGGTCATTAAACAAGTTCACAGTTACTCTGAGGATAAAGTGACAGAGAGTCAGTGAAAAAAATCAACAAGATGAAGAATTAGGGGTTATTTTGTGACTACCCAATGAAGTTGGGGTACATGATTTGGTTGGCCTTCTGTAAGGTTCTGCTTTTCTTTTCTTAGTCAACCTTGTGTTCTTTTTCATTGTGTTCTTGAACATAGCCCTGTTTCTTTGTGATCTGGAATATATTCCTGTCTTTCATTTTTGTTCATTGATTTCACCTGTTTGTTTCTCACCTGATCTCATCAGGTCCCTATTTAGTTCAGTTCTTTCTTTCTGTTTGTATGGTTGTGAGGTATTGTTTGTTTTTGACTTCCTACCTGTGTTTGACCATTGCCTGCCTGCGACCACAATTCCTGCATTCTGCGAAGGCTTAATAAACATCTGTGGCACTATGCCCCGTGAATCTACACCTTTTTCTCCCTGAGTATTTATTGCACCTCCACTGTTAACAATGGTTAAATTGGCCCCAGTGGTAGGTTAGGTGAATTACAGATTAGGATAACTAAATTGGCAGGTAAGGATAATTAACGTAGTAGCAGGTTAGGTGAATTAACTAGCCAGGTTAGGTGAATTTACGTGGCAGGTTAGGAGAATTAGGTTATGGTTAGGGAAAGGGTTAGGGTATGGCTTAAGCAATGCACCCCGACCAAATCAGGTTGTGGAAAATGTTAATGAACATCAAATTGATACTTACAATACAGATTCCTTAACCTCCAGTGTCCATTTACGGATTTATAAGCTGTCCTGTGGATAATGCAGAGACAGAAAGTCAGTGAAACCATTCCACACAAGACATTGAATTAGGGGATAATGTTCACGAGCTAACTATAGCTAACAAACTAACTTATATTAGCTGTCGAGGCTCCAGACCAGAAAGATACACTGCAGGGAAAAATATTTGTATTTTTACCTTGAAATAATCTAGCTAGCTAGCCAGTTCTAACTATATTGCTGTCAGAGAAACCCAGCCCTCACTACAAATCTAGCTAGCTAGCAAGCAATGCATTGCTTGAAAAGCAACATTTAACATTAACTAGATAGCTTTGGCAATTAGATTATATCTAACACATACGTGTACTGTAGCTACATGACATATTAAATTCCCAAATAATTTCTTGCCTTGGTCAGTCACACTGCATGTTGTGTGGACAAGCTAAAGGAGCTAGCTAGCTAACTAGCTGTGTTAGCTAGCTCGGTAAAAACTCTTTCTTTCAGGCAGTTTGACCCGCTAGTTTAAAAACATATTTTAAATCAATGTTATGATTAAATAATAAAATAACATGCTATTTTCACTGAGAAAGACTTTGGGCGCTGACAGCTGAAAATAATACATTGCAACTGCTGCTCTGTCAATTGGAGGTGGGCTGGGGGCGGGGCTCTGATTCATTTAAAATTGGGATTGACAGCTCGGGAGCAATATGTTCTAGGTTCATGTGTCTCTTTTCGAGATTAACATAGCTAATCTTACATTGTTTCATAATTGGCAAGTAGCCTCAATAGCTGCATAATTTATTTTCAATTTTTGCATGCAAACCCCACTTTGGGAACATAATGCCAAGGAACCAGAGGTCCACAGACTCAACATTACAATTCAGCATGATAATGTATGTAATTTACATAGAGTTTAAAATATATGTACATACATATTCTATGATGTGCTCAAGTTAAATAGTTTATGAATATGTTCTGAACATATATGTACATATAGTTTATTACATATGAGTTTTCTGTATGGACGCTCAGTCCTGATACTCTATCCAAATACCCAAGCCTCAGCAAGTCAACTCTATGTTTCTATTTATGAAAATGTCAACATTGTAAACATTGAACATTTCTATGACCAGAGTTATGGTGAAAATATGTTGTTTGTATTGTTTTGGACTGTTGTGTATCTTTTTTTTAACCTAGGGCCTACTGGAGCTGAAGTCTATGAGGGGTGAACTTGTTTCCGGTTCGCCGCTTTGTTACTCTGCATGAGAGCCCATAATTCAATTAATTCACTCGTTCATGCTGTTGATACTGTGGATGCACTTATCGCTGTCGTCAGCAGCTCTCTTCATTATAGCCGCAGGTAAGTTGGCATCTTACCGATTCAACATTTTTAAATGACCTTCCCTTAGACCTGTAGAGAAACCTGTGAGGGAAAAAAAACAAAGGAAAGCCCCCTGCGAAACCTCCCTGTTCTTTGGTGATCAATCTCAGCTGTCTGAAGATGCAATGGAATGGGAATCCACTCCAGAGCTGTACTGTACATCCTCTCAGGCCTGATAAATGCTGAGGGTTAGATTTGATGCTTTTGATTAGCGCCCGGGCATCGACAGCTAGTATCGCGCTAAAGTAAACGTGGCAAATGAACTGCCAGAAAAATGTAAACGGGGAGTAAAGAAGTGATCTACACATTTCAGGCGCTAACTTTATTGATGTGTTGTACAGTGCCTTCAGAAAGTATTCATACCCCTTGACTTATTTCACATTTTGTTGTGTTACAGCCTGACTTCAAAATGGATTAAGTAGATTTTTAGAAATGTTTGCTCATTTATTGAAAATGAAATGCAGAAATATCTAGTTTACTTAAGTATTCACACCCCTGAGTCAATACATTTTAGAATCCACTTTGGCAGTGATTGCAGCAGTGAGTCTTTCTGGGTACATCTCTAAGAGCTTTGCACACCTGGATTATACAATATTTGCAAGTACATTTTTGTTTTATTCTTCAAGCTCTGTCGAGTTGGTACTTGATCATTGCTGGACAGACATTTTCATGTCTTGCCATAGATTTTTAAGCTGATTTAAGATAATTGTAGGTGTGAGGTACAGAGATCAGGTTGGCACAAATAGTGAGTCCATGCAACTTATTATGTGACTTGTTAAGTACATCTTTACTCCTGAACCTATTTAAGCTTGCCATAACAAAGGTGTTGAATACTTATTGACTCAAAACGCTTTTGTTTCTTAAATAATATGTACTAATTTCTGAAAAAGTGATTCTAATTTGACATTATGGGTTATTGTGTTCAGGCCAGTGACACACAATCTCAATGTAATCAATTTGTATTTGGTCTGTAAAACAACAAAATGTGGAAAAAGTCAAGGGTTGTGAATTCTTTCTGAAGGCATTGTATTTGCCAGTGTTGATATAAAAGGATGATGCCATTCCACTGTTGAGAAATCAAAGTCACGTAAGGCATACACTAATTTGTGGTGCATCTAGATGATCAATTACTTCTCTTTCCCCAATCAATTCGATTTGTTTTAATTGCTTTGCACTTCTTGCACCAAAATATATTAATGTCATCAATAAATATGATGTCAGGTTCATCTATGTTGTTGTGGGGAAAATGAAAGGCTATCGTTAGATACTTCACGGAGGCAGCTGCACGTAACATGTACCAATCAAGAGAAGTTGGTGTTTCAATCGGATTTTGATCAATATGCTTCAATCAAAGATCCCGTGAGGGAGTCCTCATAATCACGGTGGTTCCAATTGCAAACATCAACATTGGTGCTGATCATCTTCTGATGGGTTTAGAAACACATGACATGAATAAAAATTCATTTTGCAACGCCATGAATAGCGCCACTCAACATACGGTCACAAAAAAAACAAAAAAAATGAAAGTGTTCCTTTTAAGGACTCTGGGGCCCTATTCCAGAAGGGGTGCATGTGAGCCTTTTTATAGCGGCCCAAAATGAAGGCAGCATTTTAGAGAACAGAAGGGCCCGAAACTCAGTGTATCTGTCGATATGTCATAGCCGTCACAGGAGGTGAATCACAGCTAAGTGTCCACAGGCGAAAGATGGAGGCCCTGTCATGGGCTGAAACGATGTAACCTAGGCTGTTGACAGTGTAACTCACTTGGGAAGTGACACAAAATCTAAACATTTTTCTGCCGACACCCTCAGCAAAATCTGCATGTTGTTGTTGTGTGAGTGTTATTAGCCAATAGTGAGGTATACTCACCTTAGATATAATTGTATGTGTGGGGTACAGAGATCAGGTAGGCATTCAAAAATCATGTTACAGTAAACACTATCATTGCACACATGTGAAAATTGTACTCCTGAATTTATTTAGGCTTGCCATAACAAAGGGATTGAATACTTATTGACTCAAGACATTTCAACTTTTCATTTTGAATTCATTTGTACAAATTTGTAAAAACATAATTTCAATTCGACATAATGGGTTGTGACACAACATCTAGATGTAATCCATTTTTAAATTCAGGCTGTAGCACAACAAAATGTGAAAAAAGTCAAGGGTTGTGAATACTTCCTGTATTTGCCAGAGTTGAAGGAAAATGAATGGCACCATTCCACTGTTGAGAAACCAAAGTCACGTAAGTAAGGCATACACTATTAATTGTGGTGCATCTAGATGATCAGTTTCTCTAAGCAATCCAGCTAACCCATCAATCAAATAATCAGTTAACCAAAAGTGTTTTTTTCCAGAAATCGGTAACATTTATTGAGCTGGAATTACTGTTTGTTATTCGAGACGTGCGCTGCAATTGAATCAAATGAATGTGCAGTTGCTCAAACAGTTTAGTCCCACCCCATGTATCCTATTTATAAATTCACCACCGCGTCTCTTCATTATCCCTTTAAACATGACATCCACATGACATTGACATTCAATGATTAACATCAGTGTTTACATGAAGAACCATAGCAAATGGTCAACATTGTCTTGAGGAATGGAGAACTAGCTGGTAATATAAATCCATTCTATTGAATGTTAGTATTCTGGTCCCAAAAGGATAACTGAAGGACAACAGTGATAAGAGTTTTATATTTCTTCTTCTTCTTCTATGAGCATCACAAATCTTGGCTCAGACTGTCTAGGTGCTAAAGCTGTCAATGCAAACAGTAATGTGTGACATAGAAACACAGCACATACTGTATATTGCACTGAGATAATCCCACATACCATTAAGCACAAGCGTTGGGCTCATCATCTGATCTCATTATGTATAGGCATTGGGCTCAGTACTTTGTAGCATCACATCCCAAAGATATCAGATCTTTACCTCTTGTTATTTCGAATGGGTAGGATAGTGTGTACATAGCACAGGAGGTTGGTGGCACCTTCATTTGGGAGGACGGGCTTGTGGTAATGGCTGAAGTGGAATGAGTGGAATGGTATATAACACATGGTTTCTATTTGTTTGATGCCATTCCATTTGCGCCGTTCCAGACATTATTATGAGCAGTCCTCCCCTCAGCAGCCTCCACTGGCACAGTCATTATTTAGTAGGTGATCATTAGGATGAGCTTTCCAGGTAGAGCTTATAGGTACCTAATTCTACAAACTGCAAGCACACTCAGTTCATGTTGGCCAAGCAGCCATATGTGCTCCCATTTCAAAGCAATTACTAAATCTGTAGTGCCTGTGTATAATTATTATTATTTTTTGTCTGTTAACAGGCAGGATGGCATAGATGCATCTGCTGTAGAGTAGATACAAAGGCCTACACACCCACACACACAAACACACACACACTGATTTGAATAATACTGCTACTGTTTCTTTTAAAATGATCGCATGTACACATCTATCCCCCGCGCTCGCTCTCTCGCTCTCGCTCTCTCTCTCTCTTTCTCTCCATCTCCCTCTCTCTCTTCCGTGCACACACACACACACACACACACACACACAACACACACACACACACACACACACACACACACACACACACACACACACACACCACTTGTATCTCCTCCATCAGAGGAGGTAATGAAAAAACGACTACTATTTTGATGTCATGATTCTTCTCAGGGGAGCCAGCTAAAGTGCCTTCCATTGGGAAGACACCACTGCCACCGCGCCACGCTATCATGACAATGACTTCTTTAACTGGATTTCCAGCTGGGCGCCAAAGATTGTGAGATTTGTCCTTCACAACAGGCAATTTGCTGTTAACGTATTGTTAATGCGATTAGCCAGCCAGAAACGTTCAGATAATTTAATACATCTCCACGGCTAATTTGGAAGCCGCCTATATGACACATCAGCTTACCGTTGTGTTTGGTCACTAAGGAGGGTATAGGAGTTGACTTATGGATACTTAATACAATGTAGACTAATGGGAAGATCTGTTTGTACATGCCAGCCCCCTCCATATGCTAGATTTAATTATATGTATACATTGCTTGCTCAATGGCTCTCAAGGTCTAATTGGACTTTACCCCTGGCAGAGCTAGCACACATATGGTTGCAAAGACTCATTCAAACTTAATTTGCCAATCGCCTGGCTTTGTTAGCCAATGGACAGATAAACCACAAACATGACTGTTGAATAGGCACCAGGCAAAACGTTTATGAATTCAAACAGTTCAGACTCTAATGGATTATTTCCACTAAGGATTTACCCCAGTGTGTTACCAAAAAGGCTCAGACTTTTGTGTTGCCACCTCCACGGCCTGGCCCCAGTGTCTCACTGCACCATGGCATCTGTAAACCTGCTCTAACTTGTGGCCAAGTCCAGGCCATTGGTACTTTTCAGCTTGCATTTACATAGCAATGGCTAACTGTGAACATGGGATTAACACCATCTACGGTTAACACCTTCTCACAAAGCAACTGTCTTGATGATGCAGTGTTGTTCATTCTGCTCTACACAAGTCCTCAATGTTAAGTCCTCAGTATCAAGTCTTCAGTGACAGCCCTAGCTAACTGGAAACACAGTAACCCCCCCCCAAATACAATAGCGCTAACGTGAATATGATCACTGGCGAACCCATGGTGCTGTAATGGAAAACCCCAGTTTACCAGACCCAGATTTAGCCTAGTCTTGGAAATCAGCCCCAAATGTTTTGGTTGTTATAATTATAATTGTTGAATTAATTTAGAAAATACATGCAATTTAGAATTGTGTGCACAGATTACCTGTATATACAGTAAATTACCATGTATTGAAACACTTACCCAAATCATATGGGTGCTCATTATTTTATTCTGCATACACACAGCAGGCACACAGTCGTGTGGAAGATGCATCCCCAATACCTCCGTCGATTCCATTTTCACACTGACACACAAGGTCACACACAAGGTCACACACACACACACACACACACACACAAACACACACACACACACACACACACACACACACACACACACACACAGGCCAGGCTCGGACTCTACCCACACACTGACCGTAACATGCCACATGAACAACACCTGTTGCCATGTTGTCACAGCATTTTCTCACTGGCAGCCCATTTCTGATCTTTTTTAGCCTGTGTAAATGCAGCCTTATTGCCTGGCAATGTGTACAAGTACACCGTCAAAAAGTATGTTTAATCGCATTGTACTGCCCTCTATAGGTCTTCCTCACTCACGACCCCCCCCATGAGGTACAACACCACAAATAGCATCTAAATATTGACAACATGCATGTTTTGCTCGTTATATACATGAGGGGTGAGGACATTAATGCATATTCCAGGATTATTTCAGCCTCCAACGAATGGAAATTAATATAGACTTTACATATTGTGTATGCTGCGCCAACCTTGATCCACGTTCCACCAGTTGAAACATTGGCAGTACAAAAAACGCATAATTGATTGCGCAGAGACATAGGAAGGACATCATATTATTTCGTCAGACAATGTTGAATTAAAGTCAACTATCTAAGATGCGCATACATATTCAGTCAAATTGTGCGGTCAACGCTGAGGAGAAAAATAAGGATCTTGGGTAGATCTATTCACAACGCAATACAAGCCGTACCACTCACAAGATACAAAGGGATTCGTGCCTTTCCACCGATTCCCCGGCGCGCATGCTACAGAGAGAGATCTCGGTTGAAATGGATGTATCTGATGTTTTACAGTTCAGTTTATTACACTTTTCCCATATGAAATTATTACTTTTCTTTGATTCCATTCCACAATGAGAGACCAAGATTCGCTGTGAGAAATACAAGAACCCGCTTTTTTTTGTCGCGCTGATCGTCACGTTGCAGGCGTGAATGAGACAGTTTGGGCAATTCATTGCCAGGTATGTGGAGCTAAAGACCGCCGTGGCTCTACTTTGAGGATTTTACAGCGGGGAAAAAGGAAAGAAAATCACAGATTCCACATTACCATAGGACAGGATGGTAAACAGCGGAAGGTAGTTGGAATGCTTTCGCATTGACAAGGTTCAACATGGTAAGGACAGCGGATTTTCTGTCTGAGATACACGGCTGTATTGCTCATTTCAAGGAAGCTAATTATTGAGTTGGGGAGCTGTCCATGGTCCAGAAAATGATTTATCCCCATACAGCTCTTACAGCTGTATTCAAGTTGGTTGAATCTAAATGATAAACGATGAAACGGGTGCATTTGATAAAGTGCCAACAATATACATCCGCGTTTACTGGTAGATATAATACATTAACATTTACATTGCATAACTTTTTGGGGGCTACTCAGTGTCCTTCAAGGTGATGAATGAATGCGCAATTCATGAAATCATTGCAATGCCTCATATTCGTTCAGTGTAGGCCTGTTTTGATTGAATTAATTAGTGGTAAGTGGCCTACATAGGCTACAGACTAACTCAATTTGGAATGCAATACATTCTTAATCGGTATGAATCAAATGTCCTTTCGTAAAACATAGCCTATTAGCCTACCATAAACTCTATGATCATATTAGGATGACTACACCCACAAAAGCGGACCTCCAGGCCGATAGCTTTTTCTATTTTCTCGATTTTGTCACAGATATAACTTGTGTGTGTGTGTGTGTGTGTGTGTGTGTGTGTGTGTGTGATTGTGTGAGTGGTGCGCGCGCGTTTGTGAGGGAGGGGGTGGGGGCGAGAGAAAGGGAGAGAGAGATTATTTGAACAAGAATTAAGGGATTCTTCAACTTCAACATATACCGGATGCGAAATAAAACGTTTATTATAGTATTATTTATTCCACATCATGATGTAAATTGTGCATGACATTCAGCAATGCTTGCAAATCCGTTTTTGCTTTTAATCAACTTGGGTCTCTTTTTTTCGCCCGAGGGATGAAGGGCTGTGACTGTCCCTATGTAACAATCAGTATTTCTAACGCATGCAGGCTTGAGGATGAACACCTTCCATAATGACCACGACTAGCCTATTTATCATTTATTAACAAGATATCTCCGGATATCTGATGATAATGATTGATACCCGGCGGCTTCTATACTATTCGCAAATCGTCGGGATCTGCAGGGTGAGTAGGACATTGGTCATTCCATAGGATTGCTCGTATCATTTTTTAAAATATATCATGAATTCTTAACTTAACAACGGAATTTTGTTCCATTCGATTTATAAAATATATATTTTAATCCTGGGTGGCATCGATTAAATTTGAACATTGTCTCAAGATTAACTCTTTGCTGGAATCTTCGGGGAATAGAATTTGAAATGGCAATGGATTCTGTATAAATGCCGCAGATGGCTAGTGGGTTTAGTTTGCAAGCCATTTGAATGCATCGATAGATTTAAAAATCGCACATCACCAACCTAAAAGCAGCTATAATCAAAC
Source organism: Oncorhynchus nerka (assembly GCF_034236695.1). Classification (NCBI taxonomy): domain Eukaryota; kingdom Metazoa; phylum Chordata; class Actinopteri; order Salmoniformes; family Salmonidae; genus Oncorhynchus; species Oncorhynchus nerka. The sequence goes on along the minus strand of NC_088397.1, from coordinate 25,379,125 downwards.
TGCTTGCTCTATTTTCAAAGAAACACATGCACAGGCTGTACTCTTTTCCATGACATTCACCAACATGCACTGCATGTCATCAATATTTCGCATGGGGAGTTATTTCATTTTCGGATGTCTACACCATGTTGAGATATGATGCTGTAGCTGAATACATAATAATGGAACTGTACTGAATGTAGCATTTTAGCTGCAACAAATGTTTATGGCATAACCATATTGTATCTGTTATGAGTGTAAAACTCCAAACATGTATATGCAATTAGTTACCTAAAATGCTTTACAAAGTGTATTATGTCTCTATCCACAAGTGCATAGCTCGTTGTAACCACTGCATGCAGGGATGTTCCACTTAGCACAAGATGTTCATTAAACAGACAATGCCTGCCTTTCTCTTCTAGATGACACCCCATACCGGCACCATACTTCAGTGAGCTGGGGCACCTTCTCCCTCGAAAATGCATATCTGGATACTGAAAATAATCCTCCTGATCGCAGCATCTCTGAGTCTGGTCGAGATGTACGACAATTACGGGGAGATCTGTAGGAATCTATGTACATGCGAAGAGAAGGAAGGGATACTGACGGTAAGCTGTGAGAATAGAGGGATCATCCGACTGACAGAAATAAGCCCGGTGCATTTTTCAATGTACCACCTTCTGCTGACAGGGAACCTCTTAAAGAAACTGTCCCTCAACGACTTCATCAACTACACTGGGGCGACCATATTGCATTTAGGCAACAATGCTATCGATGAAGTGGAAACGGGTGCTTTCAACGGACTCCAGGGATTAAAGAGATTGCACTTGAACAACAACAAGATAGACGTCCTAAGGGATGATACGTTTGTCGGCCTGGAGAGTTTGGAATACCTTCAGATTGATTACAACTACATCACCAATATAGAGCCTAATGCCCTGAGTAAACTGCATCAGCTCACAGTTCTCATTTTGAATGACAATTTGCTCTCTGCTCTGCCTACCAACATTTTCCGGAATGTTCCCTTGACACATCTGGACCTCAGGGGCAACCGGTTGAAAATGTTTCCTTACATTGGGCTCCTGGAGCACATGGACAAAGTGGTGGAATTACAACTTGAGGAGAACCCGTGGAATTGCTCATGTGAGCTCATTGCCCTGAAAGCTTGGCTGGAGAGCATATCGTACACAGCTTTGGTGGGGGAGGTGGTCTGTGAGACACCGTTCAGACTGCATGGCAGAGACCTGGACGAGGTCTCCAAACAGGAGCTGTGCCCCCGCCGAGCAATCTCTGAATATGAAATGCGCCCCCCTCCCCCACTCAGCACCAATGGATATTTCCAAACCACGCCAGCTTCGGTGACGGCCTCAGCCACCTCGTCAAATGCTTTCAAGGCATCGTCAAGGCCTACCAAGGGCACCCGTCAATCAAACCGAACCAGGTCAAAGCCCACCTCCCGGATTCCAGCTAACCCTTACAACTATGGCCCCATCATTGCTTATCAGACCAAATCTCCTGTGCCTTTGGACTGTCCCACCACCTGTACGTGTAATCTGCAGATTGCTGATCTTGGACTAAACGTCAACTGCCAGGAGAGAAAGATTGAGAACATATCTGACCTGAAGCCCAAGCCATACAATCCCAAAAAAATGTATCTCACGGGGAATTACATTCCTGTGGTACGCAGATCTGATTTCTTGGAGGCTACCGGATTGGATTTGCTTCACCTAGGAAACAATAGGATATCCCTCATCCAAGACAGAGCTTTTGGGGATTTAACCAACCTGCGTAGGCTGTATTTAAATGGTAATCTAATCGACAGGCTTACAGCAGAGATGTTTTTTGGCCTGCAGAGTTTGCAGTATCTCTACTTAGAATACAACAAAATCCGTGAGATTGTAGGGGGCACGTTCCGGTTTGTGCCAAACCTTCAGCTGCTTTTCCTCAATAATAACCTTCTGAAAACCTTACCAGCGGGAATCTTTACTGGGCTGTCCCTCTCTAGACTTAATCTCCGCAGTAACCATTTCCAAAACCTGCCTGTGAGCGGTGTGTTAGATCAGTTAAAATTGCTGTTGCAGATAGATCTGATTGAGAACCCATGGGATTGCTCGTGTGACGTCGTGGGCATGAAGATATGGCTCGAGCAGCTCAGTGCCGGCACCGTTGTTAATGAGGTTAAATGCGAGACACCCAAACGTCACAGCGGGATTGATATGCGTTCCATTCAGTCTGAACAGCTGTGTCCAGATTACTCTGACGTAGTCGTCTCAACAGCGCCCCCCTCTGACGAGCCTCTGCCGGACAGAGCCACCACCACAGAGACCTACCAGAGATCTAACCCCACTAGCAGTGTCGTCCCTCTCTCTGTCCTCATCCTCAGCCTGCTGCTCGTGTTCATCATGTCCGTCTTTGTGGCGGCGGGGCTGTTTGTTGTCGTGGTGAAAAAGCGTAAAAAGTCCCAGAGCGACCGCACCAGCACCAACAACTCTGACGTGAGCTCGTTTAACTTGCAGTACAGCCTTTACAGTAACAACCGAACCGTCCCCAAAGTCAAAGCCCCCGCAGGACACGTGTATGAGTACATCCCTCACCCTATGGGCCACATGTGCAAAAATCCGATTTACAGGTCCAGGGAAGGCAACACAGTCGAGGATTACCGCGACCTCCATGAATTGAAGGTGACTTATAGGAGCGATGTGGATGAGGAGAGGAACAGCAACATGAGAAGTCCCACTTATAGCGTGAGCACTATTGAGACTCGCGAGGACCCCTCCCCTGCAGAGAATGCTGAGCACTTCTTCAGGGGCATCATAGAGGCGGACAACCAATCCCCCTCCGGTAACAGTCTAGAATACAAGTACACTGGCCCTGTCTCGTACACGTACAACCCAAACTTTGATGTTAGACGCCAGTTCTTACACCCAGAGAGGATACGAGAAACAGTGCTTTATGGCACAGCGCCGAGTACTGTTTACGTGGAGCCCAACAGAAATGAATATTTGGAACTAAAAGCGAAACTTCAAGTCGAGCCGGACTACCTCGAAGTTCTTGAGAAACAGACCACTTTCAGTCAGTTTTGAGCAACAGATTTGTCCATGTATGAAGGATTTCCCCCCTTAAACCCACTGGCTCAATATTGAGGGTGCCTTGGCACGACACATCAACAAAATAAGCATTAAACGGGGTGTGCCAAACTCTATTATTCTTATTTCTTAATTACATGACATTGCAGGAACTGAAAGTCTCTCTCTGAACCTAACTGGACGAACACACAAGTTGTTCTACTTAACTGGTGATTTAGAATCTATTTTTATATGGTGAAGATTGAATACACATACATGTAAGTGTACAGGTCAACTTACCCAACTACATTTTCAGGAATATAACCATACATATATTGTGAATCACAAAAATGTTTATAAATCACCATCTGCCGAAAAAACACTGTACGGCAGTGTCTCCATCAAACTGCGCAGGACAATTCTCTGCTTTAGTCTGTAAGTAAGTATTTATTGGAGTACTCTGCCATGTATTTTCAAACGTTTTGATTCTTCATCAATATTACCTGTGTCATAATTCCATGATCCTCTGTAAACCTTTATGTTTTGTAGTTCCATATCATTTACTGTAGCTCGCATTGTAAAAGTGGCTCTTTTTTTTAAAAATGGTGGCACACCCCCAATGTTAAAGAAAGACTGCGACATTTAAAGAAGAAAAAAAGTTGTCTTTGTATGCTTTCTGCACTTTTTGGAGTTGGAAGGCAAGTGGGCCTTTAAACAGCTATCATTAGGATGATTACTATTAAAAATGAATACGTGCATTCATTCTTAATATGTATTCTTGATATGTTATCAAATTCATGAATAATAATTGAAATAATAATTATGTTGTGTAATACTGATATTTTAATGTAACACCTATTTTTATACAAGCATTCGCAATTCTCTTTCCCTCATCAATTTCATTCGTTTTAATTGCTTTGCACTTATTGCACTATATTGACCAAAATATGTTAATGTCATCAATAAATATGATGTCAGGTTCATCTATGTTGTTGTGGGGAAAATGAAAGGCTATCGTTAGATACTTCACAGAGGCAGATGCACGTAACAAGAGAAGTTGGTGTTTCAATCGGATTTTGATCAATATGCTTCAATCAATGATCCCGTGAGGGAGTCCTCATAATCACGGTGGTTCCAATGGCAAACATCAACATTTGTGCAGATCAACTTCTGATAGGGTTAAAAACACATTACATCACAGGCACCAAAAAATACATATGAAAGTGTTCCTTTCAAGCCTCCAGGGCCCTATTCCAGAAGGGGTGCATGTGAGCCTTTTTATAGCGGCCCAAAATGAAAGCAGCATTTTAGAGAACAGAAGGGACCGAAACTCAGTGTATCTGTCGATATGTCATAGCCGTCACAGGAGGTGAATCATAGCCAAGTGTCCACAGGCTAACGATGGGGGCCAGGTCCTGTCATGGGCTGAAACGATGTAACCTAGGCTGTTGACAGTTTTGGGGTAAATTATGTGCCAGTGTAACTCATTTGGGAAGTGACACAAAATCTAAACATTTCACTTCCGGCACCCTCAGCCAAAAGCTGCATGTTGTTGTGCGTGTGTTATTAGCCAATACTGAGAATCTGACCTAGCTGGTTTACTGCTGTGCTGCAGTTTCATTTCCTGGTATTTGTGTTTCACCTTGGTAAACAACTGCAGTGACCATAGAAATCCTTGCTTGGGAAAAAAAATGATTTCAGGTGTGAATCATATTATGACGTTAGTATAGGGATGTGTGTTCGATGTTTGTGCTTATGTACACAATTGTGTGTCTACACTGACATGTGCTTCTTTGTGATTACATAATCTACCCATCTCATTTGTTGAGTGAACCTGGTGGTGGGGGGTTCATGCTCCTATTTTCAAGCCAGAAGCCAGCCCCAATGTTGCCATGACCCTGAGCAGGGTAGACGACTCCTGGCTAATGGATGCATGAATTAGCCATGTCCCACTGCAGGAGGTTGCCATGAGAACCCTCTAACCTGACAAATAATGTTTTTAATAAGCCAATGGGGGGTCCTCTGTGGGGCTCCATGTGGAAGGGCAGAATGGTTTAATTCGCCTCCCTGGATTCTTTCACTTAGCTCATTTGGAAGGGCCAAAGGAGGGAACATCTCTGCTGTAAACCTGTTGTGCTGCAGTGCAGGGCCGAGAGGATATGTGAGGAGGACGCTCTGCCACAGCGTCATGATGATGTGAGCAATTGAGTTCAAGGAGATTTGGGTAATTGAGAAGGCAGAGATGAGATCTGACAGGCACCAATGAGTCTGATGATTGCTTTAATCATGATAGTTAATGGAATTCCTCCAGGCATGTAAAAGCGCTCAAATGTTCATCAACACATTCAGATTCCTTGTCCCTCACCTCTGTAATTACAGATCAACGTTTTTTTGTTTGTTGGTGTTATTCTCACCGATTGTAATGAATGTTTTGTTTATTGTATTATTTGAATCAATATGTCTGATACTATTTCTCCTTTTGCAAACAGGCTCACAATGCGAGAACATGTGTTTTTAACCTGGTTTGTAACCTTTCAATGGTTTTCATGGGCATCCAGAAAGAAACTATAACTTATTATTCAAAGCAAGGGTAAATCATAATTTCCATTTGGCATTTTGACCTTCAACGTATTGCAGTTTAGAGAATTTTAGTGTGATTTGACTAACAAAGCAGCCTATTTCTCAAGTACCTGTGGTAAAGATTCCTAAGGGATGTTGTCTAATGTTAATTCACCCTTCTCCCCAATCTATAGTTTTCCCAGACTACATGGAACGTAGTATAATATGGTAATGAAATATGTTATAACAGTATACTGGAAAAGGACAGTAATAAAAGCATGTATGTATACTCCACATTCCTGTGGCACTGAGAGGTTGAGCTGAGCTACTGT